>NC_053166.1:131843072-132145344 GCF_016835505.1 Polypterus senegalus
CATAAAAATATATCCTGTCAAAATTATACAAATTCAAATATGAACATGCTGCATAACAAAAGCTAGAAATATAAATAAAATGTGTTCCTTTCTGCAATAAGAAATCAAATCATTCAGTTGTCTTTGCTCATATGTCATTTTAGAGCTGGACGCCTGGCGTCTTTTTTTGGCAACAAGTTCGTTTCTCTTTGGTGTGAGGTTCTGTGTTGTGGAGATTCTCAGGATGGATTGCAGGTGCTCATCAGTGAGGCGACTCCTGTGTGCTGTTTTGTTAGTCTTTATCACTAAGAAGAGCTTCTCACACAGATATGTGCTACCAAACATGCACAAGGTTCGAGCCGCATGTAGACTGACTTTTTTTGTTCTTCAAAGTCACCAAAGCCGCGGCAAACTCAGTGCGCTCAGTTTATCAGCAAAGTGCGTATTTGGGAACACCGTAGTGACGACTTGGTTTAACATTACTTGGCAACAGGGAAAGTGGGGCAAATTGCACTGGTGCATTTGTGTCTCCCATAAAAGCAGCTTCACTTGAAATCACTTTGTGATTGTGCACGGGTAAAAATGTCCGCTGAAGTGTCAGATTCGTATTTAATTCTTCTGCTTTCTGTATCTTCTGCATTGCATTCAGGTTACCCTGATGTTTTGTCTCATAGTGCCGTCTTAGATTAAATTCTGTAATTACAGCCACATTAGCTCCACAAATGAGACACACGGGTTCGGTAAACATATACTCAGCCTCCCATCGGTTTTTAAAGGCTCTATTTTCAGAATCAACTTTTCTCTTCAGCATCGTGTGAGCTAGCTTCGCAACAACTTGCAGCATCATAAGCTACACTTGATTAACGCGGTAAGTGTTCGGCAAGGCAGCTGAAGCGCTGCATTATGGGATCTGTAGTTTATTGTGTTACCAGCGCTTCATATACCCGGCCAAGTAATAATAATAATACAGTATATAAAATGATCTCGCGGGCCGGATATAATTACACGCCGGGCTTTACCAAAACAATCATTGATGGCGAATAAAGTATCCATTATTCGAGTATGTAGATCGGGTTATATATATACATATATATACATATATATATATACCCGCGTATCGCAGCGGAGAAGTAGTGTGTTAAAAAAGCTAGAAAAAGAAAAGGGAACATTTTAAAAATAACGTAACATGACTGTCAATATACAGTATTTGTTTTGTGAGTGTTGCTGTCATCAAGGATTTGATTATCATTATTTCTTTCAATCAGGTTCGTATTTGTAGGATGTGTTGTATTCAAGTTACATTCCGCGGTCTGTCAATCGCTGTAAAGATGACAGGTTTCATTCATCGATTCGCTTCTTACTGCATCAATAAACAGCTCGCCTTCTTCTTTATCTGAGACCTGACACACTGCATGCACGGGGTTTTTACACTGTCTTCCTTTAGCGGGACATTGACTTTTTCCACCGTGTGCTTTGTTTCCGCAGTAGTTGGATTTATGAATATGCTTGTATGTATCAGACGCTTCATATTTTTGCTGCCGTTTCAATTGTGAAATTCGGTTTTGTTCAGCTCTTTGGAACTGTTGGTTTTATCTGTGCACTGCGCCAGTTCACGTGAGCCACTCGTGTACATGCATCGAAGGTTCTCAGCTGTGCTGGTGCCATCTCGTGCTATGTCCATGGCTGTATTTAATGTTACCTTAGTCCTGGCACTTAAAACTTTCTCTCGCAGTTTCGCTGAGTTTGTGTCAAACACCACCCTGACCATCTCATCTTCCTCTCCATAAGCACAGTCCTTCACCCGTGAATATTTACCCGTGGCAGTTTGCTATTGGATTGCCGCTGAAGGACGGCCTTATATGGGCAGGCACTAAATTACAAATGCCAGCGGCAGCCAGTCTATGAACTTAATTTAAAGTGTAGGTTTACATCGTGCTTTGTTTTTCCGAAGTAGCAGAACTCATGAATATGGTTGTATATGTCACTCGCTCGCTTCTTATTGTTTCGCTGCCTTCTCAATTATATAATGCATGTTTTCTTCAGCTTTTGAGGTCTTCCTGGTTTTCTATGTACTGCGTGATTACGGGAGGCGTGATGATGTCACACGAAACTCCCCACGGCGTTGAAGCTCATCTCCATTACAGTAAATGGAGAAAAACTGCTTCCAGTTATGACCATCACGCGTAGAATTTCGATATAAAACCTGCCCAACTTTTGTAAGGAAGCTGTAAGGAATGAGCCTGCCAAATTTCAGCCTTCCACCCACACGGGAAGTGGCAGAATTAGTGATGAGTCAGTGAGTGAGTGAGTGAGTGAGGGCTTTGCCTTTTATTAGTATAGATAAAGGAACAGATACCCAGTTCAACTGCTGAATAATGTCTTTTAGGGCAATCAATGTGGAATCAATACTGAAATTAATATATATAAAAAATGTGTGCATGCGTGTGTAATTCATCTCGCTTTAAGCAATCTGATTGGTCACTTTGGCTTTGGTGGCTCGGTAGGGGGAATGATGGAAGGTGTGTGAAGTTAAATTACGGAGTTTGAAAACTTTTGTATAAAAAAAAAAAGTTAATGTTGCATTCCACAAATGCAACATAGTAAAAGGCATATGAAAGCACGCTGAGAGTCGCAGTCAAAGATGGGAATTATTTAGGAGAATATAAATAATGTTTTCACAGCAGGTAACGTGGGCCCATCTACCATTGGGAGTCAAAGAGTGAACAGGAGGTAAGCAAGGCACGACAAAATGACAGAGTCTGAGAAGCAGGCCTTACAGGAGCACAATGAAGAGAGCAAGTGTCTGGCGAGACAGGTTGAGACACACAAGGGTACTGAGTAAAGGTGTAGGAGGAATGCTGAGGGTACACAAAAAGTAAGATATTAAAAATACAGTATTTGATATTACTCATCTTCAACAGGTAACAGTATTTATATACATGTCATGAAAGGTATTCTACCTTCTGAAAGGTGCAAGCAATGTATTGGTTTCTGGGCTTTACTATTGTGAGCCATCTGAACTCTAATTTGTGAAGCCAGAGTTTTTTCTGCATAATTGCTTAGGTCTTTTTTATGGACAATATGCCCATGTGCAACCAAGATATACAAAGTCTGAGAACCAAGGGCTGCATTTGTGTTGTTCTTGTCCTTTAGACCTCATTAAGCAGTGGTTTCTGATGCACACTGGAGCATTTTTTTTAAGATGAGTATACCTTGGTCAGAGGGAGAAACAATACATTCATATCCAAGATTATGGTACTTTCCCAAAATAGGCTAGGGGCAGTCATGTGCCCTGGGGTCTTATTTACAAGTACTGGCAGGTTGAGGCTGAAGAATAGGTGCAACTACAAATACTCTATGAACATTATACCGAACTGTTACCACTTTAGCTGTTGAAGACCCAAAGGGAAGACCATGGACAAGACAAATGAGGCAGTTTGATATGTTGTAAAGATTCCTTCAAGTTCCTCTAGAAACTAGCTGCACAAGGCATAGCCAACTAGAAGATGGCTCACTACCGATTCAAAACATGTTGAAATGACTGCATCTCTTTGCTTGTTTAAAAGAACATAGGAATTCCTAATGAGGGATTAAAGATTGTCGCAGAGTATAATGCGACTTAGTCCATATAGCACAGCATATTGCCACATTATTCCTCCCTATGAAAAACAGATGAAAATTAAAGGAGAAAAGTAAAATATCTTAATAAACTGAAAAAAATTAAATCAATTATGCTAATTCATCACTTACAGCAATGTCTCATTGGTTTTATATAGCCACAAAATATCATCATCATCTTCTTTCGGCTGTTCCCATTAGAGGGTGCCAGAGCGGATCATCTTCTTCCATATCTTTCTGTCCTCTGCATCTTGCTCTGTTACACCCATCACCTGCATGTCCTCTCTCATCACATCCATAAACCTTCTCTTAGGCCTTTTTCTTTTCCTCTTCCCTGGCAGCTCTATCTTTAACATCCTTCTCCCAATATACCCAGCATCTCTCCTCTGCACATGTCCAAACCAACACAATCTCGCCTCTCTGACTTTGTCTCCCAACCGTCCAACTTGAGCTGACCCTCTAATGTACTCATTTCTAATCCTATCCATCCTCGTCTCACCCAGGGCAAATCTTAGCATTTTTAACTCTGCTACCTCCAGCTCTGTCTTCTGCTTTCTGGTCAGTGCCACCATCTCCAACCCATATAACATAGTTGGTATCACTACCGTCCAGTAGACCTTCCGTTTCACTCTTGCTGATACCAGTCTGTCACAAATTACTCCCGATACTCTTCTTCACCCATTCCACCCTGTCTGCACTCTCTTTTTCACCTCTCTTCCACAATCCCCATTACTCTGTACTGTTGATCCCAAGTATTTAAACTCATCCACCTTCGCCAACTCGACTCCTTGCATCCTCACCATTCCACTGACATCCCTCTCATTTACACACATGTAGTCTGTCTTGTTCCTACTGACCTTCAATCCTCTCCAGACCATGTCTCCACTTCTCCAGGGTCTCCTCAACCTACTCCCTACTCTAACTAGAGATCACAATGTCATCAGCAAACATCATAGTCCACGGGGACTCCTGTCTAATCTTGCCTATCAACCTGTCCATCACCATTGCAAATAAGAAAGGGCTCAGAGCTGATCCCTGATGTAATCCCACCTCTACCTTGAATGCAACTGTCACTCCTACCACAGACCTCACTACTGTAACACTTCCCTCGTACATATTCTGTACAACTCTTACATACTACTCTGCCACTCCCAACTTCCTCATACAATACCACAGCTCCTCTCAAAGCACCCTGATATATGCTTTGTCCAGGTCTACAAAGACGCAATGTAACTCCTTCTGGCCTTCTCTATACTTCTCCATCAATATCCTCAGAGCAAACATCGCATCTGTGGTGCTCTTTCTTAGCATGAAACCATGCTGCTGCTCACTAATCATCACCTCACTTCTTAACCTAGCGTCCACTACTTTTTCCCATAACTTCTTCCGGTGGCTCATCAATTTCATCCACCTGTAGTTACTACAGTCCTGCACATCCCCCTTATTCTTAAAAATCAGTACCAGTACACTTCTCCACTCCTCAGGCCTCTTCTTACTTTCCAAGATAACATTAAACATTCTGGTTAAAAACTCCACTGCTATCTCTCCTAAACACCTCCATGCTTCAACAAGTATGTCATCTCGACCAACGGCCTTTCCATTTTTCACCTTCTTCATAGCTGTCCTTACTTCCTCCTTGCTAATCCATTGCATTTCATGATTCACTATCTCCACATCATCCAACCTTCTCTCTCTCTCTCATTCTCTTCATTCATTAGCCTCTCAAAGTACTTTTTCCATCTGCTCAACATACTCTCCTCACTTGTGAGTACATTTCCATCTTTATCCTTTATTACCCTAACCTGCTGCACATATTTCACAGCTCGGTCCCTCTGTCTAGCCAATCATTACAGGTCCTTTTCTCCCTTCTTAGTGTCCAACCTCTCATACCACTCATCACACGCCTTTTCTTTAGCTTTTGCTACCTCTCTCTTCACCTTGCGCCTTACCTCCTTGTACTTTTGTCTATTTTCCTCATCTCTTCGACTACCCCACTTCTTCGCCATCCTCTTCCTCTGTATACTGTCTTGCACTTCCCCATTCCAGCACCAGGTTTCCTTTTCCTCCTTCCTTTGTCCAGATGTCACGCCAAGCACCATACTTCATCTGCTATAGTTGCCCAACTATCTGGTAACTCTTTACTGCCACTCAGTGCCTGTCTCACATCCTCCATGAAGTCAACCTTGCAATATTCCTTTTTCAACTTCCACCATCTGATCCTTGGTTCTGCCCTCACTTTTTCTCTTCTTGATCTCCAATGTCGTCCTACAGACCACCATCCTATGCTATGTAACTACACTTTTCCCTGCCACCACTTTGCAGTCTTCAATCTTCTTCAGATTGACTCTTCTGCATAGGATGTAATCTACCTGTGTGCATCTATCTCCACTCTGGTACATCACCCTATGTTCCTCCCTCTTCTTAAAATACGTATTCACCACAGCCAAGTCCATCCTTTTCGCAAAATCCACGATCATCTGACCTTCTTCATTCCTCTACTTGACACCATACCTACCCATCACCTCCTCATCTCCTCTGTTCCCTTTACCAACATGTCCATCGAAATCCAATCACCACTTTATGTCCCTTGGGTACACTGTTCATCACTTCACCCAACTCACTTCAAAAATCTTCTTTTTCATCCATCGCACGCCCAACTCGCGGGGCATATGAACTAACAACATTCATCATCACACCTCCAATTTCCAGCTTCATAATCATTACTCTGTCTGACACTCTTTTCACCTCCAAAACACTCTTGATATGTTTTTACTTCAGAATAAACCCTACCCCATTTCTCCTCCCATCCACATCATGATAGAACAATTTGAATTAACCTCTAATCCACCTGGCCTTAGTCACCTTCCATTTAGTCTCTTGCACACACAATATATCAACCTTCCTTCTCTCCATCTTATCTGCTAACTCACTCCCCTTACCATTTATACTGCCAACATTCAAAGTTCCTACCCTCAGTTCCACTCTCTTCACCTTCCTCCTCTCCTTCTGCCTCCGGACAAGTCTCCCCCCCCTCTTCTACTCCATCTTCAGCCAACAGCAGCCCAATTTCCGCCAGCACCCTGTTGGCTAACAGCACTGGTGGCAGTCGTTGTTAACCTTAGGCTAAACCGATCCGGTATGGAAATTTGTATTGTTGTCCGCATATTGGTTTGGCAAAATTTTTCAACAGATGCTTTTTCAGACGTAACCCTCCCCATTTACCCGGGCTTGGAACCGGCACAAAGAAACACTGGTTTGTGCATCTCCTGTGGCTGGGGATACCAACATGAAACTCACTACATTAGGAATCATCTTCAGAAATGGAGGTTATCGTGAATATAAAGGTTTATAAACAGATTAAAGCTGGGAAGTGGGAATTTTAGATAAACTATTTGTAAATGCTACAATATATTAAACTGCATTGTATAATAGTAAAGTAAAAATTAGAGTCACTCCCTGAAGCTAGATGGTATATGTGAATGCATGTAAGTAATTTAAAGGGTAGAATATTTTGAGTACCAATTTTGGCGATTTCGTAGCTCTAAATTTAAAATAGTGTTTTGTTCAGTTGGATAACAATCAATACAGTACTACTGAAGTAACTGTGTTCAGGGCAACTTCTGTAGCTTCGCAAGACTTAAAGTTGGTGGTATATGAATTTATGCATGGATTGATGTTATCCATTTAAATATAATTTTGAAGGCAATAAGAAAGGTAAGCAACAAACAAGCATCTGGCAACTTGAATGATCTATTAATATACTGGAACATACAGCCAGGCTGCTGAACAACAGGAACTACATTTTCTTTTATAACCTTCCAAATAATGTGCATGTCAGCGAAATGAAATCACACTGAGCTTCCTAATAGTACTGGGTAGCTCTGTACTCTTAAAATGCTAAGGTTAAAAGAACATGTTTTCTCCTGGGAAACTGAAAGAGAAACACATACAATGGTAAAACTGAAATAATAGGCAGTTATAACTGGTGCATTTGGTTAGTTTATGTTGAGAATCAATTTAACTCAATTTTAACAACAGTGCCATCACCCATTTAAACATGTCTTATAATGACACTAAATACATTATGTGTTACATATAGAATGATTTTGTGACAGATTAGGTTTTCTAGAATGACAGTACTATAATTAGCATGAGAAGTGCCTGCTCATTAAGGATTTAATCCTCATGAACTCGCTTTACAATTTCTATGCAATAAACCTACTTTTTACACTTTATATACAAGAACTCTTTGCAGTCAGTGAGCAGGATGGAGAACAGATAGGTCTGTTTACACTTTTAAATGCAGAAAACTGACAAACTGTACTAAAGCAACAAATAATCTGAACTATTAGATTACTATTCAAGCTTTAACATCTCTTTTTCCTGAAATATCAATTTACAAGTTCTCAAATGTTTCTAATCTAATACAATTTATGTCTTATTTTGTTCAAAGGTTTTTTTTCCTCTAGCTTCTAAATCCCTTTAAAACTTACCATCCACCCTACCCTGATATTAAAATCAAGCAAAATATTCATCTGTCTTTGTTCAAAGCTGGTCTCTGATTTACTGCTGAATGCATTAACCTTTTATGCCTTTGTCTTCCTTATTCCTCTTTCCACACTACCACGTAATCACAGACTTCCCTGTACTCGATTTAGACTTGGACTCCATTAGAGAGAATTGCTCCTCAGTAAAATTCCAACATGTGTCTGTACTTCTTGACCTTGGTTTTTTAATGTCTCTCTGAAGGATCTTCACTAATCTCTGAAATACTATTTCTTAGCAAACAGCATGAAAGAGAGGAGAGAGGAGGAAAAAAGGAATTAACTTGTTCATTTTAGAAGTATTCTCTACAAAAACAATACAGTGTGCCATTTCATGGTGATTGCTCTTATTTAAATAGTGTTCTTCATTGTCTTCTCTATTTAAGCAGTTAGAAGTGCTTGACCACACTAAAGCTATTCTTGTACATAAATTACATTTTATGCATTTATACAATTTTTTCTGCTGTAGTATTTACACTATAATTGGGTTTCAACACAAAAGTAAAAGTGAATTTTAGGCCATTATTTGCCAATAACCTGTTTTAGTGTGAAAAGAAAATTTTATATATCAATCCAAATTAATAATTAATTTTGCTGTAACTATTCATCTTTTCTGCAATAATATACAATATATTCAACAAGGTCAAAAATTGTCAGTAGCTGAATCAAGTCAACTTGTAGGTACTTTGCTTCCCAGAAATGTACAGTAGGTCAAATACACCTATCTTTAGGAGTCCTAAAAAAGGACAGTACAACACCTAGCAAAAAAATCATAATGACAGCAAAGGGTTAGTAAATCTGCAACTTGGGAAATTGCACTGAACAGGTATAATAATATGACAGTTTAAAGAAAAGGCATTGATTACACTTCTCAAAGCAGACTAAACATCACTATAATGAAATGTCATAGCTAACAATTTATGTGAGTTAATGCATCATCCAAAACTAAGTGTAACAAAGTTTTAAGAGCACCAAGTTAAAAAAACGAAAAGGGTTACCAGATCTAAAATTGCAATAATGTTGCACAGCTCGGGTGGGAGATGAAATGAACTTTGCATTAAAAAAAAAGTGTTGCAGTTTCACAAAAACACATTAATGGAATAACTTCAGAACAAAGGCCACTGTCTGAAGGCCAGCTACACGCAAGTGGGAGATTTCGAAGTTGAAGAATATTCAATGATATAGATATAGAATTTTTGCCATGAACATGAACTACTTTGTTTAAAGTGCAGCAAAAGAAAAAAAAGAAAAAAGATCTATGCTATGCATATAATTCCATACTGAAGTTCTTAGAAGGATCATAAAGACAGAAGGCAAGTGAGAAACAACCAACAGAAATTGCGAGGAAAACCTTTAGTATCTTTTAACAGAATAATAAATCAGAAAATACAGACTAAACCATTAAAGAGATTTTGCATACAATCAACGGGCTACTAGCGTTTAAACATTTTTCAAAATATTTTGCACATATACTGTGTGTCCGTACACATTTGGATTGTTGCCTTTGTGTGATACGCAGGCACATGCACACATACCACATAAGATCTTTCCAAATGTGATCAAACTATGTTAAAAAATCCAAGATAAAAAAACATCAACTCATGAATTACACAATGCTATGAAAAGGCATTTTGACACTGAATGTTTTCATGCCCATCAGAAAAAAACTTTTTTAAATGTACAGTGATCCCTCGCTATATTGCGCTTCGACTTTCGCAGCTTCACTCCATTGCGGATTTTAAATATAAGCATATCTAAATATATATATCACAGATTTTTCGCTGGTTCGCGGATTTCTGCGGACAATGGGACTTTCAATTTATGTTACATGCTTCCTCAGTTTGTTTGCCCAGTTGATTTCATACAAGGGACGCTATTGGCGGATGGCTGAGAAGCTACCCAATCAGAGCATGTATTACATCTATAATAATAAAAGGCAAAGCCCCACTCACTCACTCACTCACTCACTCATCACTAATTCTCCAACTTCCCATGTGGGTGGAAGGCTGAAATTTGGCAGGTTCATTCCTTACAGCTTCCTTACAAAAGTGGGGCAGGTTTTATATCGAAATTCTACGCGTAATGGTCATAACTGGAAGCTGTTTTTCCATTTACTGTAATGGAGATAAGCTTCAACGCCGTGGGGGCGGAGTTTCGTGTGACATCATCACGCCTCCCACGTAATCACGCAGTACGTAGAAAATCAGGAAGACCTCCAAAAGCGCTGAAGAAAACATGCATTATATAATTGAGAAGGCAGCGAAACAATAAGAAGCGACCGAGTGACATATACAACTATATTGATGAGTTCTGCTACTGAAACAAAGCACGCATGTAAACCTACACTTTAAATTAAGTTCATAGACAAGCTACGCTGGCGCTTGTAATTTAGTGCCTGCCCATATAAGGCCGTCCGTCAGCGGCAATCCAATAGCAAACTCCACTAAATATTCACGGGTTAAGGACTGTGCTTATGGAGAGGAAGATGAGATGGTCAGGGTGGTGTTTGACACAAACTCAGCTGAAACTGCGAGAGAAAGTTTTAAGTGTCAGGACTAAGGTAACATTAAATACAGCCATGGACATAGCACGAGATGGCACCAGCACAACTGGGAACCTTCGATGCATGTACACCGAGCTGCTCATGTGAACTGACGAGTGCACAGATAAAAGGCAACAGTTCCAAAGAGTGCTGAACAAAACCGAATTACACAATTGAAAAGGCAGCAAAAATATGAAGCGCCTGATACATACAGCATATTCATAAATGCTGCTACTGTGGAAACAAAGCACACGGTGGAAAAGTCAATGTCCCGCTAAAGGAAGACAGTGTAAAAAAACCCGTGCATGCAGTGTGTCAGGTCTCAGATAAAGAAGAAGACGAGCTGTTTATTGATGCAGTAAGAAACTAATCGATGAATGAAACCTGTCATCTTTACAACGATTGACAAACACGGAATGTAACTTGAACACAACACATCCTACAAATACAAACCTGATTGAAAGAAATAATGATAATCAAATCCTTGATGACAGCAACACTCAATAACACTCACAAAACAAATACTGTATATTGACAGTCATGTTACGTTATTTTTAAAATGTTCCCTTTTCTTTTTCATAACTTCTACTTCTCCACTACGATACGCGGGTATATATTTAAATGTATATATATAGCCCGATCTACAGTACATACTCTCAGATAGACAAGCCACACGCTGTGGCTAATTGTAGAGTCTTCGCCTCTAATGCGACATTCGAGGTTCGATTCCCGAGAGGGGATGCACTGAGTATGTACGCTCGCTATCCGATTCATTTTACCTTTCGATCTTCTTGGTTTGGGACGTATGAAAAATATTCGGTTAACAGAATCATGTTACGCTATTTTTAAAATGTTTCCCTTTATTAGCACAAGCACAGCTGAGAAGCTTCGATGCATGTCCTCCATAACGCGTTAAAAATAACGATTTAATCACACTTTCAATTCCAAGCAAACGGGAACTTTTGTCAATGCATGATTTCCTGGTACATCCATTACACTGATGCACACATCACAGCTACAAAAATGTTAGAGTCGGAATAAAGCGGTTCCAACGACTGATCATTTCGACTTCCCGGAAGCCTTGATAAAAGCATGGTTTTGTGCACACTGAAAAGCAAGCAAAATTAGATGCATTACAGAAAGCGGACTTTGTGGCTCTTACTGGGGATCATTGGACTTCCGTGACCGTTAGTAATTCTGATTACATCTAATTACAAAATGTTCAATGATCACACTGTTTTAGCCTAATGTACAAAATAATTTTGGCTAAGGTTACTCAGAGTTTAAAGATTAAGTTGGTCAAATTACCTTTTATGTTTCTGACTTATTTTTTAAGAAGAAAACTGTACTTTATGTTGAAATTTTGGTTATTATTATTTAAAGACAATACTATTCTGAAAATCTACTTAAAGTACTTAAACTACCACTTTATTTTTAAGTCTGCCCAATTTTAACCAGGGATGATATTTTTGTTTCTGTTTTGAATTCAAATGCAGTTTAAAGGCTTTTTTTCAGAAATTAAAACAGCTTCAGTTTACAATATTCATGTCCATGTCTATTATTTGATTCTGTCGCCCACTAAAACACTTTTAAATTAAAAAAAAAAACATTTGCGATTTGGGGCAAATTTACGTGTGCGATTACATACGATTAATCCTCTAATTAATTGGATTAATTTTTTTAATCGAGTCCCACCCCTAATATATATATATATATATATATATATATATATATATATGTGGATATATATATATGTAGATTTGTATATATATGTGTATTAAACAGTATGTATATATATATGTGTGTGTGTGTATATATAGTATGTATATATATGTGTGTGTGTGTATATACAGTATGTATATATATGTTTGTGTATATATATATATATATATATATATATATATATATATATATATATATATATATGCCAGCAACACTCATGACAATGACAAAACAATTACATTGTCAATCATGTTACGCTATTATTAAAATGTTTCCTTTTCTTTTACTTCTCTCTGCCAATCACAGGTATTTTTATATATATATATATATATATATATATATATATATATATATATATATATATATATATATATATATATATATATATATATATATATATAAATAGATAGATATGACAACAACACTCAATATCAATGACAAAACAATTACATTAACAATCATCTTACGTTAAATTTTTAAAAAGTTTGCTTTTTTTTCATAACTTCTTTAACACACTACTTTTCCGCTGCGAAGCGCGGGTATTTTGCTAGTATTAAATAAAACTCCTCAATGATATACGATATGCTTCCCGCGTGCTGCTTCACACACTTAAAAGCTCTAACAGCCCGTATTGATTTCTCATTGTTTGCTTTTCTCTGTCTCTCACTCTCTCTGAAAAATACAGGCAGATACTTATCCATCATGCAATACCATCAGGGAGGCATATGATTGGCCCCATTATCTGCTCCTGACGGAGGGGGTGTGAGCAGAGGCCATTTGCTTAGAAGATACGGACGCGCCTGTAAAAAAATGCTGAAAGGCTACCTTCACATTGATCCCTTCATTGCACCGGTTTATCGCAGTGCTTGCATACTTAAAAGCGCAACAGCCCTATTGATTTTTGATTGTTTACTTTACTCTCTCTCTCCAACATTTTCTGCACCTGACGCGCACCTTGAAGAGGAAGATGTTTGCATTCTTTTAACTGTGAGAAAGAACTGTCATCTCTGTCTTGTCATGGAGCACAGTTTAAACTTTTGACTAAAGGGTGTTATTTCATGTCTAGCGGGCTCTATTAATGTTAAAAAAACGTATTTAGAAGGTCGTAAACAGGTTTTCAATGCTCTAACTGCGAAAATATTAGATTTATAAATAAAGAATCCTACTTCTTGGAAATTCATTTATCTGTCTGGAGCGGATCAACCGCTATAAACGAGGGTTTACTGTATAACTGTGCGGAGAATATTTAAAAACAGTGTGGGAGACTACCTAAGAGCTTAAAATATATAAAAATAATCATACAAACATATGGTTTCTACTTCGCGGATTTTCACCTATCACGGGGGGTTCTGGAACCCCTGCGATCGAGGAGGGATTACTGTATTTATATAATATCAATGTTATCCTACACCAACCATTACAGAGTGAAATTGTAAATGTTCTGTTTAAATGAGCCATTTTTAGTTGCAATGACTTTAACTATACACTTCCGGTTATTCAATATCATAAATTCAATATAACAATTCAGTACTACGAAGAAATTTTACCCCACACTCCCGTGCAGAATTGCTTAAATTCAGAAATGTTTTCACACATGAAGTGCTTATGTCAGTGGCACAGTGGCGCAGAGGGTACTGCTACTGCCTCGCCGTTAGGAGACCAGGGTACGCTTCCCAGGTCCTCCCTGTGTGGAGTTTGGCACACCTCTGGATGCTCCGGTTTCCTCCCACAGTCCAAAGACATGCAGGTTAGGTGCATTGGCGATTCTAAATTGTCCCTGGTGTGTGTGTGTGTGTGTGTGTGTCCTGCGGTGGGCTGGCGCCCTACCCGGGGTTTGTTTCCTGCCTTGCACCCTGTGTTGGCTGGGATTGGCTCCAGCAGATACCATGACCCTGTAGTTAGGATATAGTGTGCTGGATAATGGATAGATGGAAGTGCTTATGTCAGGCCCTGCCATTGCATATCTACTTAAATTGTAACAAGTGGTCTAACATATGGTTAAAGATTATTAAAAAATTGTAGTTCATTTAAAATGTTATAAACAAGTATATGAATCACAATTTCCGTATTGCTTATTGGAAATATTAATTAACAAAAACAGCAAATTAGACACATTGTGAGCATTATCTTCCTTAAATTTAGAATTATTTGTTTATGTTTACATGCTGAAGACAAAAAGTTAATGCGGATGTTACTATGAAGTAAACCCACCTGTTGAAGTTGCGTAGCATAGTGAGAAAAGACTGCAAATGTATTTTTAACATTTTTACAGTATGTGGTAAGACAAGCAACACCTCATTTTCCTATGCAGGAAGAGATATTAGAATCCATTTTCTGAGTCATCAGTTCTATATTTTGTATGGCCTAAATAAAAGATAATTTAATTCTCTCCCCTCTCAAGCTTGTAGTGCAGATAAGCCTGCACTCTCATGAACACAGAAACTCATGACTCGCTAATAGTTCTAGTAAATATTTATGTTTTACAGTATCTTTATCATAGAAACACCCATTCACATTCCTAACCAATTACTGTAACTACATTCTGTGTACACATGAGTGTGTGTGAAATATGTGTGCATTGCCCCCTTACTTCTCCAGTTTTCCACTCACATTCTCAAGATTCATTCATATGTTTTAAATGAACTAACTCGTGCAGGGAAAAAAAAAAAAAAAAATATGTCTATGTACCTGAGATAGGCATTTTCTTGTCTTAATTTTTTCAGTTCTTGTTCCATATCTGGGAGTTGTGCCAGCTCAGACCTCATGTTTTTCACAATCACAGAGTCTTGCTCCTGTAAGGCCAATGTCTTCTCCAACTCCTGCAGGTAAATAAAGCAGAGAACAGAGAGAGAGAGTCGGAATTCAGCGATCAGCAGTTAATGAGCCATTTCCCTTACCACAGAGATTTCTTTTCCTTGTAAATCAGAACAATGCAAGACGCCAATCCCGTCAAATAAATAAATATATTAAAACGGCATGGGGTGATTCATTCGGAATCAGCACTTTCATAGACAAATGGATAATTTGCTTAGGAATAGACATAAGTATCAAAGAAAGACTTCATAATGTAATCAAAACCTGCAGTGAGACAAGATAATGGGCTCGGCTGGGAGGATAAGAACTGAGCATCAGTAAGTAAGCAGGTGCTCGAGTATAAGATAGAGCAGAGACCCACCAGGTCCTGGCACAAGAGTCGTTCACATTAGAAACTACAGGAACTAAGCAAACATTAGCAGTAATTAACTGCTTTGAGGCATTTTGACTGAGACTTGAGCACTGACAACACGTGTCAAAGCTTAATGCTTAAATACCAGCATTTTAAAATCAGAAAAGAGACCTACCCAAAGGACTAGAGCTTGAAAGTACATGAACATGGCAAAAAAAAAAAATATTCTCCAAAAATAAACAAACAAAAATTACTGTTGACAAAAAGTGTTTTGTAGATCTGTAGTATATTTAACAAATAAGTAATGGCTTTTCATTTAATTTATTATTTTAATTATTAAAAACCAATGCATCACAGACAGAAATGTACACAGCACAATAACCTTTGTTTTACATTCTCTCCCTGATCTACCTGAATGACCACAATTATATTGGTGATGTCAAAAGTCAGAAGAAATATCCATAATTCTATCATAACTCTCTAAAGGTCTCAAGTAATATTTTTACTTTTGAGAGTTAGTAAAATAAATCCAATTTCATCCCAAAGTCCCAAAGTTAAACCTTCATTTGCTAGCAGTGGTACAACTCCCACACACAAGGACAATGAAAAATAGCATCAATTGAAGGAAATTGCTGAAATGGACTTTATTCAATATATAAAACGCTCTCCTACCTTAATTTTGAGATCATTTTTTAAAATCTCAGACTGGCACTCCTGAAGCATTCGACTTTTCACAGATACTTCTTGACATTTTCTTTAAAGAAAGAAAAGAAGCAATTACTGCATATTATTTATATGGCTCTGATCAATTTCATTACCATGCGTATATATTCATTAAATTACTTGGCCAAACAGAATATTTTATGCATTTCCATATTTAAAAAAACAACAGCAATAAGCATCTTAAGTATCACTAGTGTCCTTCATCTGTCTCATGAAGGCAGTCTTCTGCTTCTACTTTATATCAGTAAAGTACAAAAAGCACATGATGCCATCTAAGCACACCCTTGTTGCAGTAATGTGTTACTGTTCTTCAGTACTCATGTTCAGCAAACAACTACAAGTGAAAATCAAATGTTAAGCAGATGTTCTCCAGTTATCACCTTCTATAGAAGTGATTCTTAACCTTTTTTGAGTCACGGATCCCTTTAAGAGTCTGATGAAAGCTATGGACCCCCTTCCCCAGAAATATTCAAATAAACATAACTTTGCATGCAATGAATAGAATGTACTTTAAATTTATCGAGATTTGATTGTCTCATATATATATATATATATATATATATATATATATATATATATATATATATATATATATATATATATATATATATAAAATAATATACACAAAGGATTATTAAACTTTAAAGTAAACAAAAAAAAACTCCTTTTTTATGCAAAAAGTAATGGCCACTCGTTATAATTATGAAATGCAAATGACAAATTAAATGTGCAAATTAAAATGGATCTACTACTACTACGTTTTCTACTACCATTACTACTAGTGCCACATCTACTCTAAATCAACAGTACCGGGCTGTACAGTGAATATAAATGTTAATTTTTATCTGACCATCACATAACCCCTGAAACCCATCCATCCACGGACCTCAGGTTTAGAATGCCTGTTCTATAGGTATAGATTAAGATTTCTGAAACAATGTGCAATGAGCAGATGAGGCAAAGATTGGGCCATTCAAACAAAACACTACACTTTATTTCTGAAAAAAACCAAATATTGCATTTCACCAAAATCACCTCATACCATTAGTAAAGCCTGACTGTGGAAGTATTACTGTTGGGTGTTTCTTTTCTTTCTCAGGGCCTTGCCATCTTCACATCACAGAGTTAACTACAAAGTCAATGCTGTATTTGTATGCAAACTCATATTATTGTTTACATTCAAGTTATATATTTTTAAGAACTCTCTGCCACATTCAGTAAAATGCAGTAAATTTCAGCTCAAATACCAACAGACAGAAAGAAAAAAAATCCCAGCAAGACGTTGAAAATAACAAAAGCAGAGTTCACCATCCCAGAGGGCACTGAGGCTGCCTTGGTAAGGTTCACTGCTTCCTTCACTCATTGTCACCAGCCAAACAGCAGCAGAACAAGCTTGACTGCTCATCCATAATATCTAATGCTGAGAAATGCATATTTTACTATTAAAACAAAACAAAGACATCATGTGCCCTCAAGATTCTGTCTGTTGTAGCTTGTTCTCAAGTGACCACTAAAATTGTTTGGTCCACTCTGTGGTAACTTCACAATTAATTTGTGGAATAAAACAAGAACTGCACTTGTATGCACTCTTCACACAGTTTTACCCAGATGTCAAATCAATTCATTCATCTGGTCTGGAATGTTACATGCAGATTTCAATTTTGACAAGACTGATCAAAGCTTTGTAAGAAAGCCAAATTGCATGTATGATAACATACAGCGACACAATAACAACACCTTATTTATAGATAATGGAAAAGTGAAATGATGACAGCTTCTGAAAACTAATTTATGAATGAGTCTCCTTTTTGCTACTAAAATGAGAAAAAGAAATGATAGGCAATCTAGGTTTAACATTACCTGCACTTCACAGTTTTTATGAAGGCGGCTACAAACAGAGGAGAAAAATTCACATATTTTAAAATATGTTGTCAGAGACTCTTGAAAGGAACTCGACACAATCACCTATATAGACATATGATGCAAGTCCCTCAGATTCTCCAATGTACTCACACTTAGAAAATCAATCTGTGATTGGTTACAACACTCTTCTGCTGTTTCGAGCAGTTTGTAACTGGTAAAGTTTGATTACAAAATTTAAAGAAGTGATCACCACTTTTCACCATTAGTGTGTGTGTATATATATATATATATATATATATATATGCAGCCCAACTGTGATCTTAACATTATATGCTCCTTGAATCCCTGTTCTGGCAGCCTTATACTGACAATAATTATCACAAGACATAAAGTTTACATTTGGCAGGACTGGCTCACGTAATCAAACCTAGCAGTGTTCAATCAGTAGGTATCAATTATATCTTTAAATGGGTTTAACATTTAAAGATATAACCCTAATTTTCCCCATTTATCATAAATCCACCACATAAATTTCTGAATGTGCTATAAACAATATGAACCATGACACATTTAAAAAAAAAACCCTGTCCAGTCATTCTTCTGTGCAAACCTAAATAATATGTGTAAACACTATAACTTTAAGGGATGGCCTCTGAATTCATGGTGCCACACTCGTAAGGTGAGGAGATCTATTTTAGAGTTGGGTTTCAATGTTTTATTTACAGAATGTGTAACTGAAACAATGTACGGTTATATTTCCAGGTATAAGCTGGCCTTGTGTCCAATGCTGTAGGGATGTACTCAGTTCAAGTTTGATCCCGTGCTGCAATAAGCAGTTTCAGCAAATAAATGAATGAATTTTATACTAAACATTTTAACCACTATATTCTAACAGGATATGTTGACCATCGTAATTTATCAGAGGAATATGAATGCATGAGAACCTAATAAGTAATGACAACATAGTGTTACACATTTGCCCAATCCTTTACAGTCAACTTTACTCTTATTCAGCTGCATTAATTATTCCACACACCCCTAATGTTCATTTTATTGTTGATGAATATATTTATATAGATTGTGCGTGTGTGGGTTTTTAACTGTGCACTACGGTATGAAACAAGACTTTACTGAAATCCAGTGTACCTAAAAAATGACATACACACTCAGCAGCCTACACTCACACAAAGTGAGGTTAATTAAGAGCCATTAATTAACCTATCGAGCACCTTTGAGGATGTGGAGAGAAAACCTACACAACATAGCTAAGTATGTAACTTTCACATAGACAATGACTGGGCATTAAATTCAAACCATGAGGCAACAATACTAACTACTATGCCAGGTGTCTTCCCCTACATGATACAAAAAACAATAATTCTGAAAGCTATGAAACAGTACTGTTTCAGAACAAACTGTGTCTGTTAATCAAATAGTGAAATAAAGTATTGTCAATTATTATAACATTTAATTGTGAGTGCTAAACTGACCAAAAAACTATGTAAAAAAACTTTATAAGACCTATAAGCAATATCATCAAGGATAATGACCAAATTTTGGCACTTTAGCACACATATACAAATATTCTAAGTATAGACATTAATTTTATCCACTTTATACTGCGGATAATGCAGATTTTCTGCCGCTATTTACAGTACTTAAGACTTGAAAAAATGTGATATGTTATCAATGAAGAGGATGTATTAAACCAAACAGACAGAGGAAATACAACTTGCACCCTCTTGCTACATCTTACATCAAATAAAATACACTGCACAACACTAAGTTAGAAGTTAGTATGAAACTGGTAACAAGCACCATGTCATGAAACCCAGTCACAGTTAAGTGGCCATTAAACTCATTTTACCATTACAGAACAATGAATGAATCTCAATGAGCTGTATGTTTAACTTCTCACCTTTTCAACTTTAAATATCTCATTTGAATACTTGTAATTTATATAATTAATGTTTTGAAAAAGCATATACTCTTTCCTGTTCAGAAAAGCATAATTTTAATTAGGTTTTAATAACCAAAATACAGTTTCCTTAGTGGCCATACAAGATTTATGTATGGAATATCTAAACATCGCTTTTTTATTTATTTTAATAAAACGCATTTTCCATTCAACAGTTTTATGTTTTGATTTGAAGTAAAGAAACCAATACATACATACATATTCTAAATGCTTTTTTTCAGACTAGCTCAGGACTACTTCAAGTATTCTAAATGACAATGCAGACCAAGTTATTCATGGAATTGGAAAACCAAAGAACAATTCCGATTATAAAAAAAAAAAAAAAAAAAAAAAACCACCACCACCTTACTTTTGCAACACCTCAACTTGTTTCTGAAGTCCCTGTCGTTCTGTTTCTTCTATCATCAACTGCATCTCCTGGCTTTTGAGTTTGCGTTGTAGTTCTGAAACGTCTGCTTTTAAAACCCCTATTGTCTTGTTACAAAATACAAAAGTAGAAAAGGAAGAGTTACAAGCTGAAAATATAAAAACAGATCAGAAAATGTAACCCAGTTGCTAAAGGCATCCATCCCAATCATTTCCTCATTCCACTTCAAGGATCATGCGAAAAGTCAATATCCCATTGGGGGTTAACAAAGTATATCAAATCACATCAAAAACAATCATACAAAAAAGTTTTTTTTTACCCAAATGGGTTCCAACTTCAGAGAAATATAATTGCTATTTAGAACACAGATAAACAGAACAGAGATAGACATACATGTAACGTAATATGCTTTTGGGGTGCTTTGTGATGACAAATGATTTATTCATTATATAGTTCATACAATGTTTGAACTAAAAAACATTAATAAACAATTATATAATAAGCATGGGTTTACACTGTAGAGGAACTGTAATTTGTTTTCAAATGCTACACTAAAATACAAATTAAATAATGTATGGCTGTACAGAAAAAAAGCTAACTGGAAATTTAACCAGAATGAGAGTAACCAAACTCCTAAGGAAAAAGGGTGAAAATAATACATTTTCTTTTAGCAGATTTACAAACTAGCCTTTATTCTAAAGCAAGTGGCTGAGTCAACACCATTATCAATATAACAAGTGGCATTACAATCTACATCTCACAGAAATGTTCACATAACTTTCTAGGATTGTACACCAGGTAACAGTGTCCCCAATATTTGAACCTCTACAGAAGATCATATGTCCTTCATAAGCTAATCAAACTCATAAACCCACTTCTGATAGGCATTCAATCCTGCAACTCTGCTTAGCAAATTTTCAGGATGAGAACAAATATGAACCATCATGAAAAAATATTATATGCCTTAACAATTAAAGCTATAAATATTTTTTATTTCTCTGCTTTTAAAAAATAAACTCACTTAGAATAGTATTGATTTATACTATAGGATATTTCAATAGTATCATCTACTTTAAACATTCAGCTCCTATTTGGATAATCTGTGGTCTACAACGCAAGTAAAAATGTGATTTGTTTACCTCTGCCCTCTAGTTTTCTTTTAACAGCTTACCTTCACAGAATACTTGGTTATGGAAGTCACAATTATACAGTTGCACTCAGGTGAAGTATGATGTGATGTTGATATAAGGTGTGACAGAAAGCGCCATAATACTTTGTTGTACAATACAAAATTATATCAATATCAAATTACCCGAGTTAATGGTACATAGGAAAACAATCTTTACTTAGAGAAAAATTAAGATATACCTCTGTCATCATTTTTGTATTAAATATTGGATTATTGCATAATTTAAAAAAAATACACAATAGACAAACACTGTACAGACTTACAGTATATTCCCTTCACAAAAAAGTAACAGATGAAACCTAATGAAAGCAGAAAATTCAAAGCACTCCTTTAATAGTAAGTACAGGTTTCTAAGTACAACTTGTTTCAACAACAATAAAACTGCAGCCATTGTAATACTATAGAAGCAAATTTGAAGCCAAAGGCTTCTCTATTTACTGTCGCTGAACATTGCAAAAATGTAAACATTTCACAAATGTTTAACTGGTAACAAAGCTGCTTTCCCTTTGGAAACTGAAAATATTTGTTATGTGGAGTAAATTGTCATCATGATTATGTTTTATTAGAGTTACAAAAGAAACCTCTTGAATATTAAACCAAATCAAAATTAAATAATTACTTAGAAATGTACGTAGAAACAGTAACTGTGTGAATGGTCTGCCAATTTATTATACATGGTATATCACAAATCATTTTCCCTCTACTTAAAAAGCAGACTGACAAACTATCGACAACTACCCGATACACACTCCTACAAAAGCACACACATGGGACTGGGCAAAGACACCAATTAACAAAAATATGTAAAGCATAAAAACTTTCAAAAATAATTAAGTGAAGGATTATAAATCAAATCAAGAATTTCCTGGGAGCATCCCTTGCTTTTAGAACTGCATCAAATGCCTTTAGGCACATAGTCACACAGTTGTATAAGAAAATTGGCAGGTAATTTGTTCCAAATATATTTGGAGAAGTTGCCACAGTTATTTATAAATTCTGGCAGTCTTGCTTGCTTTTTTCTTAACAGGTAATAACAGTCAGCCTAGATGAGGTTGAGATCAGGGTAGTGTGGGTAACATTCTGTTTTGTTACAAAACTCCTGCTTGTTCTCTTTACTGAAAAAATACTTCTTTTTGAACTTGTGTGTTCTGAGACACTGTTCTGCTACCGAATGAAACTGCGACTGCGAATCATATGTTCGTACTTATCAGAAATGAAGATTCCATTACTTCTGACCAAATCACCATCTCAAGGGCTTATATACAGTGGTGTGAAAAACTATTTGCCCCCTTCCTAATTTCTTATTCTTTTGCATGTTTGTCACACAAAATGTTTCTGAACAAACACATTTAACCATTAGTCAAATATAACACAAGTAAACACAAAATGCAGTTTTTAAATGATGGTTTTTATTATTTAGGGAGAAAAAATCCAAACCTACATGGCCCTGTGTGAAAAAGTAATTGCCCCCTGAACCTAATAACTGGTTGGGCCACCCTTAGCAGCAATAACTGCAATCAAGCGTTTGCGATAACTTGCAATGAGTCTTTTACAGTGCTCTGGAGGAATTTTGGCCCACTCCTCTTTGCAGAATTGTTGTAATTCAGCTTAATTTGAGGGTTTTCTAGCACGAACCGCCTTTTTAAGGTCATGCCATAGCATCTCAATTGGATTCACGTCAGGACTTTGACTAGGCCACTCCAAAGTCTTCATTTTGTTTTTCTTCAGCCATTCAGAGGTGGATTTGCTGGTGTGTTTTGGGTCATTGTCCTGTTGCAGCACCCAAGATCGCTTCAGCTTGAGTTGACGAACAGATGGCCGGACATTCTCCTTCAGGATTTTTTGGTAGACAGTAGAATTCATGGTTCCATCTATCACAGCAAGCCTTCCAGGTCCTGAAGCAGCAAAACAACCCCAGACCATCACACTACCACCTCCATATTTTACTGTTGGTATGATGTTCTTTTTCTGAAATGCTGTGTTCCTTTTACGCCAGATGTAACGGGACATTTGCCTTCCAAAAAGTTCAACTTTTGTCTCATCAGTCCACAAGGTATTTTCCCAAAAGTCTTGGCAATCATTGAAATGTTTCTTAGCAAAATTGAGACGAGCCCTAATGTTCTTTTTGCTTAACAGTGGTTTGCATCTTGGAAATCTGCCATGCAGGCGTTTTTGCCCAGTCTCTTTCTTATGGTGGAGTCGTGAACACTGACCTTAATTGAGGCCTGCAGTTCTTTAGACGTTGTCCTGGGGTCTTTTGTGACCTCTCGGATGAGTCGTCTCTACGCTCTTGGGGTAATTTTGGTCGGCCGGCCACTCCTGGGAAGGTTCACCACTGTTCCATGTTTTTGCCATTTGTGGATAATGGCTCTCACTGTGGTTCGCTGGAGTCCTAAGGCTTTAGAAATGGCTTTATAACCTTTACCAGACTGATAGATCTCAATTACTTTTGTTCTCATTTGTTCCTGAATTTCTTTGGATCTTGGCAAGATGTCTAGCTTTTGAGGTGCTTTTGGTCTACTTCAGGCAGCTCCTATTTAAGTGATTTCTTGATTGAAACAGGTGTGGCAGTAATCAGGCCTGGGGGTGGCTACGGAAATTGAACTCAGGTGTGATACACCACAGTTAGGTTATTTTTAACAAGGGGGCAATTACTTTTTCACACAGGGCCATGTAGGTTTGGATTTTTTCTCCCTAAATAATAAAAACCATCATTTAAAAACTGCAATTTGTGTTTACTTGTGTTATATTTGACTAATGATTAAATGTGTTTGATGATCAGAAACATATTGTGTGACAAACATGCAAAAGAATAAGAAATTAGGAAGGGGGGAAATAGTTTTTCACACCACTGTATGTACTCACTAACTTCCATAAGCAGTCAAGGATAAAAATTACCTGGTCCTGGTGATATGTTAGATTTCAGCCAATATAACCAAAGCTGTACTCCTTTCTCTATAATTTCTAAATCCATCAGTACCACCTTAGTAGTCTTTTACTGCTGGCAGAATATCCACTTCTTCACATGTGAAGATTTCATATAAATGCAAGTTTTGATCATCTGCTATTTCACTGACTACATTTTTTAATTCCCCTTTACTATGGCCGATACACTACTATCTCCTTGACTGTTCTTTTATAACAAAAATACAGAAAGAATCTCTTTGGGTTATCTTTCGCCTTATCTACAATATTCCTCTCTAACTACCATTTACATTTCTAATATCTTTCCTAATGGTCACCCTCATGCTTTCATGCGCCCCAAGATCCACATTGCAGTTATCAGTTTTATATTCCTCATACAGCTGTTTTTACCATTGCAGCATCTTTTTATCTCCTGACTTGCCCACTGCAGAGTCTTTTTACATTTTCCAATTTTTGGGATGCATCTGTCCAGCATTATATGTAAAATGGCTTTTAAACTTGTCCACTGTTCCTTAACTGTCTCCATACCTAAAAGCATATCCCAGTTTATCCCATTTAGGCTTCTCCATATTACTTTAAAGTTTGCCTTACCAAAGCTAAACTTAACAGTTTTAAAGTTTTTGCATCTGTGCTCTGCCAAATCACTGAGAAATACACTGTATTATGGTCAGTTGACCCTAGCTGTTCAAATACCTCTACAACCCCAATTCTAGTCTGCTTATTACAAAATACTAAATCTAGACAGGATTCCCCTCACACTGATGCATTAACATGCTGCGTTATAACACAGTCACTGATTAGGTCTATAAACTCCTGCTCTTGTACTCCACTATTGGCAAAGGTAGCCCGTTAATATTCAGGTAGTTAAAGTCCCCCATAACTAGAACATCCCCATGTAAACTTGTCTTTTTAATATTACTAAATAGATGCACATTTAAAATACTATCTGCATTGGGAAGTCTATAACCTACTCTTAAAATAAGGCCTCTTTTCTCAATGCTTTTCAAACAAATTCAGATGTCCTCATTAAGGTGAAGCTCCTTTTAAGTTCTACCTTTCCTAAGAAATGTTTATCTATCTATGTTATACTCATCCCCATTAAGCCAGATTTTAAATTAACTCTTACACAGCAGTAGCACAATAAACTACACAGACTCAACACTTCTTCCAATTCAACTCGTTAGGATGACATCAGCACGACACATTCTCCAATGAGCAAATGTTACTTTCTCTACCAAAATACAAACATTTTTGTGACATTTAACTTTTTAGAACATAAATGTTTTGGAAACACGAGATATTTTCTTTCTATTGATACACTAATGGGCAGCACAGTGACGCAGTGGGTAGCGCTGCTGCCTTGCAGTTAGGAGACCCAGGTTTACTACCCGGGTCCTCCCTGCATGGAGTTTGCATGTTCTCCCTCTGTCTGCGTGGGTTTCCTCCAGGTACTCCGGTTTCCTCCCACAGTCCAAAGACATGCAGGGTAGGTGCATTGCCAATTCTAAATTGTCCCTAGTGTGTGCTTGGTGTGTGGGTGTGTGTGCCCTGAGGTGGGCTGGCGTCCTGCCCAGGGTTTGTTTCCTGCCTTGTGCCCTGTGTTGGCTGGGATTGGCTCCAGCAGACCCCCCGTGACCCTGTAGTTAGGATATAGCGGGATGGGTAATGGATGGATGACACACTAATGCAGATGTTACTATAGTGAAATTCAGCTATTAGATCACAATTGCGCAAATATCAGTTAGGAATAAAAATGCGTAATAAATTTATTATTTTGGGTGCCAAGTTTCAAACCCTCTGTGTCCTTCCTTTCTGACAGATTTATTATTTATTTAATTAAGACTTTCATTGATCTGCTGAAAATGAGAGTAAACTGGTGGCGTTTATAAGCCACAATTCAATCACTCTTAAAAATTAATAGGATTTGAAAAGCAAATCTGAATTCAGTAGAGTGTTTGAGATATACCTCATTGGCTTCTGCAAGCTTAGATTCTTTTTCTTGAATTGTTTTGCTCTGCTCCCCAAGCGTCTTTCTGAAAGACTGATTAAGCTCCATTTGCTCCTTTAGCTTCTGATCCATTTCATTTTCTCTCTCCTCAAGCTTCTTAATACGAGAGATCAGTTCACGGTTCCGATCTGCTTCACGCTGTGAAGAAAGAAATCATAATAAGCTAAAATTATTTTATGACAGACTACTTTCACAACCAGAAAGATTAATTAGTTTGTTCATTAAACATAGCATCAGTTTCAGCCAATATATTAAAGAGGGGAAAAATGCATCAACCATAACTTAAAATAACTACTATTAATATCAGGGAAGTAAAAACACAGACATTTTGACTACATATTTAAATTCCCATTTTAAGGCCATAAATACATTAAAAAAAAACTTGAATTGTCTAAAAATATATTTAAAAAAACTGTTTTGCAATAAAAATCCTATGTTAACAAGTCTCATATTTTAGTTTAAATTAGAAAAAAAAAATTCTAACACTGAAACTGAATTTTCTGCTACACATTTAATATGAGCATGAAGGCACAAGTCTTTCCTGCTCTGAATATTTAACCCACAGTAGTACACTGAAAAACAGCTGTAAACAAAAATAATAATCTTCAGCAAGCTAGAACGCTTTGAGCTTTGAGTTTGATGTAGGGCAAAAATGTCACTGGCCAATAAAGCTTTGAGTTTTATCAGATACAAAAAATTGCTAGTCAAGAATGAGTGCTCATGTCTACAAAGACACCTGCAAACAAAAAGATATCCAAAAGGACATTCATTAATGCTTGCAACTATAACCTGAACTCTAATTCCAACTGACAAGAAGGACATTTGTAAGCAGACACTGGATCAGTAACTGGAAGGGACATTGATTCAATCTCCAGAGGGTATGATCTCTTTTACAATTAGGAGCATGCATCACTTCTATATCATTGAAGAGGAAGCTGATCCCGATATTTGGAAAAAGAAAACGCATTCTTTAGGCCTGGAAGCTAGACATCCTGAACTCCAAGTGTACTTATAAAGATAATTAATCTACCAAATCAAGTAAAAATCACTGTAGATGACATACCTCAAAATCCATGGCACTGCTCTGTGCTGCTTTCTCCAGTTCAATACGAGCTCGCTTATGGCTAAGCTCCATTTGCTTTTTTTCTTGATCCATTTGCAGAAGTTGTGACTTAGAGTGCAGTTTTTCTGCCTGCTCTTCCAGCTGAAGAAAATACAGTAACCGAAAAGAAAGACTCACTAACACTTTCCAAAATATGCATGTTCTAAAGAAAATAGATTGTCTACTCACTGATTGTGGAGTGAGTTGTCCTTAACAGACTGACAAATTAAACTCCACTAACAACTTGTCAAAGTTTATGTATAGCCAAATGGAAATCTAAAGATTTTTTTTCTGCAAAACAGGAATGGCAGGTGGCAAGTGCATAGCCAACTTCCAAACCTTTTGGCAAAGGATGAAACAATATATTTCAAAACACACTGGACAGGATTGTGGTAGCAGTAAATAATATAAAAGATGCCAAACTAAAATATTCTATTTACAGGAAGAATGTAGGCAGAGCAGTGCAAACCTTAAACAAAATGGATATATCCAAACATACCTGAAGCCATCTAAACATTGCTATAGACAAATTAATTAGAAGCAGAATATAAAACTAAGATGGGCAAGGTCAGAGAGATACATCCTTTATGAGTAACAGAAATTCATTGTATCTCAGTATTTCTGCTATGATTAATAAATCATTAATAAAGATTCTGTTTTTATAAGTTATTATTTCTTGAAATATTCATCTAGAATTATATGTCTTTAAACAAAAATTACTCTTTTGATTCAGACATTAAAGAAGAGAAAATAAGTTGGAACATATTTTAACCTTTTATCTGGAGAAACAATGCATATAATGCAGCGATGAACAGAAAAGAGGCTTGTCTGTCTGATGCTTTGTGCTTTACATACCATGACAAAATAGAAAAAGGGGATGAAAATGCGGCTGAACTCCTTATTGAAGCTTTGTACAGTACTGGATCATTCAGGAGGCACGTTATTGGATTTCAGAAAAAAATGGCAAACAAGTGCTGGACAGTCGTCATGCAGTCACTAAATTTGCCAGGCCCAGTAATTTTCACTCATTGAAATTCATATTCAGAACCTGCAGCTGGCAAGTCTGACATACCCTCTGAACAGAAATGTGTAATGATTTATCAGTTTTAGATAGCAAAGAGATTGTTAGCTAATCTGTGCCTCCAATGCCTTTAAACTCAAGTTTATACTAGTTAAGTATTTAATGAAGACACACCATTTGTTTTCTCTGTGATTCCAGAAATTAAATTTACTCGTCACACTTTAGTGTGGGTTCAGTGCATTTTAATCAACTTTCTTACAGTACATTCTTCTCCAGTATTCAAACCAATTCATGTCAAAGTTCCTCCTAATGATTTTTCTCCCTATAATGCATTTTTGCATTCTATAATTATTTATTTAGTTTCTTCTATAGAGATTCAGCCCCATGATATATTGTAATTGTGTCCATTCTGAAAACCACCTTGGGCTGATGAATGCTGTCAATGTCAATATGTACAAACTAACCTGCATTCGTTGCTGATAGAAAAGTTGTAAACCGCTGCCTTCCAACACACTGTGTTGCTTTTGAGTCTTCTGAGACAAGAAAATGTTAAAGGATTTCAAAGTAGAAAAAACTGTGGTCTCATCTTCCATGTTCTCCATGTCTATAATTATGATTCCCTGCTGTTTAGTAAAAACCTATTCAGAAAACATAAAATGAAAAAATATAAATTTCTGTTCAGAACTGTGGGTAAATATTGTTCATATACCAATCTTAGCAGCTATTACATTACAATTACATTCTGGCTATCTTCTAAAACCATGCATTAAATTAGGTACTTCAACTCAACACTGGGAAGCAGCAACAATGATATAGGGAATACCACATAAAGCCATCCTATGAAGTACAGTATGATTGATGCTCAGCAATATGGCCGTTGCTTGTTGACTCAATGGGCACCAAGGTTCAAAGTCTGAAAGAAGCCTTTTGTCATTTCTTTGTGGTGCCAACATGCTTCAAATGAACCTCCCTCAGTGTTTCAAGAAAAATGACAAACACAGTTTTTAACCACATGGAGCTGGGATAAAAGATTAAAAGGAGCATCAGCATCTGTAAAGCGGCAGAAGTCAATGAACTAAGGGATCACATAAAGGATGGAATGGGAAGAAACAAGATATATGTAGAGGTGGAAGTAAGAAAAATTCTTAATGTGATATATACAAGATGAGTAAAAAAAAAAAAAAGGAATAATCAAAAAAAATGACACCAAGATGCCATGCAGCAGACAAAGTTGTGATGATATCATCACTAACAGTAAATAAACAACAGGATATTTTTACTGAATTAAATTTACATGTGTGACTTTACTTGAGTAGATTATGTAAGGAATTATACTCGTTAAATGTAAATACTTTAAAATTTGTATTCATTTAGTATATTTATTTAGAAATAATCTTACTTTGTTACATTTTCAAAGCACATCGTTGCAAAGTACAATTGCCTGGTTATATTCAAAATCCAGAGTTTTTAACTTTCTTTTAACTTTCATAGCCAGACTTGCATTAGCAGAAAAAACTACATTAAGCGTCTTGTTTTAGACATTCTGCTATACCAAGTGATTTTTGTTTTCCTTTTTAAAAAAATGTCAATATGTAAGCATAGTTTAATGGCAAGGATGACACTGACGCACAATCTCCTTCAGCATGCAGTGCTTGCCTGTCTGCAACATTAGCACAACATGAAAATGCTCTGCTTGTGTAACTAGTTTGATTTTAATTGTTCTTGTGGTACAATCTGGACTTTAAAGAGTTTGTGAACATATGACACAAAGTGTGCAAAAATACAGGACAAATCACAACCCTTAATGATTCTATATGGCACAGAGTATTGTAAAAACATTCAATTTATCATGTGGGTCAACTAAATGTGTAGTCTGTGGACTTCATTGCTCTTTGTAATAATTGTCTGCCTATGGCGCTTGGAATAGAAGCTTGAACATAAAACTTATGAGAAACACAAAATGAAATACTTGATTGAACGATGTAAACAAGTGAAAAATCACAAACATCTAATAATGATAATATATGCTCAAGTTTCACACTATTCCTATTGATTACCTGTTTCAGTTCAAAAGAATACACTTTCCTGTAAAACTGTGTTTTGCAATGACCATCAACAAAAGCAGAGTCTCCAGGAAAAGCAGAAATTGACTTAAACCAAGTATGTTTGACTCATCTGCAATTGTTATATAGCATGTTCATGGTCCAGTGCCCTAACAATAATATTATTACTTATTTTTTAACTGATGTCTTTATCCAAGGTAACTTCGAACATTTGAGATACAACTGGATGAAATTTCTTTTGGTTTTTCCAGTTGGATTACTGGGAGGCAAAGTGACTTGCTTAAGGTCACACATTGTCAGTAGCAGGATCTGAATCCGGAACTTCAGGCTTTGAAGTCCTAGGTCCACAGCCTTAACTATAACATCCAACTGTCTGCCAATAACGTCAGTCTGGAGTAAAATCTATACAGATATTGCATAGATAAAAGGACGTAGTTATTTACATAATACTTCTGATATATCCAATTAACTGATGGCACTATCTGCGGTGGGCTGGCACCCTGCCTGGGATTTCTTCCTGCCTTGTGCCCTGTGCTGGCTAGGAAAGGCTCCAGCAGACCCAGCTGACCCTGTGTTAGGATATAGCGGGTTGGAAAATGACTGATTGACTGATGGCACTATAACAGAGATCCACTGTCTTATGAAATTGACATGGCAAAGTCAGGAAATACAACTAATACAGCATAAAATTATAAATAAAATAAAAAAAAAAGCCATAGTTAATTGTAGTGAAAATACTGTACTGCAATATATTTCTCACAACCACTTACTGCTGCAAACAAAGCAGTGCCCAGTCATTCAAAAAGATAGCTGGTATAACAGATGGAACCATATTTAAAAAGGTGGTCACCTTCAGTACATAATACATACAGTATATACCACTTAGTAAATTTGTGTAGAGTGCCTTGGTAAGTTTGTAAAATTAAGCAATTATTTGCTTTATAAGAATATGTGTGCTTGCAAAAAATTTTGGTTTTACCATCTGAGCGTAGTTAGAGAAAAAAAACCTAACACTAAGAATTTTAATGGCGAGTGCATAGTGGCTACATTTCACGTAACATGCAACACCCAAGAATTGGTCGCATAAAGGGATCAGCAAAAAAAACTCCTTTGACATTACATTAGTGACACACTTGCTGCATTCATCTAAGCACATGTGTTTGAAAAGCCAATTTATCTACAAGTGTCCACAGTAAGTTTATAAATCATCAACAGGCCAATAAATACATAGAGAAGGAATAATGATTCAGTGATACAAATGTATTTGGCAGTTTGAATCTACTACATAATAAAAACAGTAAGGTCTGTGTGTCCAGTCCCTTGGAGAAATTCGACTGGTCAGTTTGGCTTTGAGGTGAATGGTCATTTTAACTTTGGTGACGTAGCAAAAAAGGAAGAGAGAGTGTGAGACATACAAGAAGGAATAAAGGCATATGAGGCATGCTGAAAGAGTCACATTCAAAGACAGCAAGTATAAAATTGGACAGGAGGCAAGAAAGGTGACTTGAAAATAATGACAGAGTCTGAGAAGCAGGCTTTATGGGAACATCCTCAGGAACGGAGGGCTGGGTAAGACACGTTCAGACACACATACACACACAAATACAGTGGTACGGGGCAAAAGGTACACATAAGCCAAGAGACAGAATAATTTAAAAATATTTGCGATTACCTGTCTTTGACAAGTACTATGACTAGTAATTAATAGATGCTGAAGATTAGCTATAACCCAGAAAAATCAGTAAATATCATGCTGTAGCAAAGTTGGTGCTATTTAAAATATGGAACAGTCTCCAATAAGAAAAGGTACTACGCATAGCCATACTAAGTCGCTCCAAAACTGCAAGACCAACAAAATAATGAATTTCTTTCTTACACAACCAATCCAAATTGGCCTCCATATATTAGAAAGCTTTGGCTGTACTGTATTATGTACAAGAATCTTTAATTCCCCTTCCTTCCTTTTCAACATTAAAGTTAGGCAGTATCAGACAATTAAGACATTCCTAAAACATACAGTATCAGCTAATGCTATCCTTTATTTAGATCATCTATAAATGATAATGTATAGATGGTAACAAAACTGTCAAACAGCAGTGAGATCTTAATTTTAAGAAGAATCTGGCACATAAAATAATGCCAGCTTAGCTCCTCCTTTCTTGCTCTGTTCATAACTTGAGGTAGCCTAGTATACATTAAAGATTTATTTTGTCCACATATTAGGAACCTTTTCAAGTCCCAAAGAACCAACTTCATATGCAAAGAACTCTTCCCAGAATGATATGGTTCTTTGTGGAACCACACAACCCAGTATAGTGCTATTGATGAACGGTTTATCTTTAAGAATGTATGGTGAATACACATATATATCAGGGCCAAGCTAGCATCCCCAACCCACCTAACCTGCATGTCTCGAATATCACACCATGCACACATTTTCCAACTTATTCCAAAATGAGTTTATTTTACCATGAGTTTAAAAAGCAGGGAAAAAATTGTCAATGGAACTTTTAAATTATGAAAAAGTCAGTCATTTTCCAACCCGCTATATCCTAACTACAGGGTCACAGGGGTCTACTGGAGCCAATCCCAGCCAACACTGGGCACAAGGCAGGAACAAACCCCAGGCAGGGCGCACGCACACACCAGGGACAATTTAGGACCGCCAATGCACCTAACATGCATGTCTTTGGACTGTGGGATGAAACCAGAGCAGCCGGAGGAAACCCACGTAGACACGGGGAGAACATGCAAACTCCACGCAGGGAGGACCTGGGAAGCGAACCTAGGCCTCCTTACTGCGAGGCAGCAGGGCTACCACTGTGCCACCGTGCTGCCCATTATGGAAAAGTATACATGTTAATTTAAGATTTAGGCTATAAGATTGTATTCGGAACAACTTATGATATGCAACTTGACATATGATATAAATGCTGTATGTAGCATTATGCTTTAAGTTTCGACTGCCTCCCCCAAGACAAAATGACAAACTCCACCTATAAAGAGGCAGCAGCAATAAACGTTGTGCCTCCCTAGATGAATGTCATGTATAATTAAAAACGTATGTGATTATTCTGCTTAGACTTGGTGAAATCCATAAACATGAATAAAAACAGTATTTTACAGCACATAACACCTGATCAAAACTTTGTTTTAAATGTGGGCAAAATGGTTAACCATTTATTATTGTATTTTTCTTGTTTTTGTGTGTGTGTAAGGTAGCACACGCAGACTCCATTCAGGGACTGAATGGATGCTACTGTGGACCCCATGATGGCTTACTATCTGCAGCTATATCTGGTCACTAAGTGAATAATGCACTCCTACAACTACTTGGGGGTCTACATAAATTATAGGTTGGACTGGTCTTACAACACAGAGAAGCCATATAAAAAAGGACCGAGCAGGCTCTGCTAGGATAGTATGTGCAGACTTCGTACAGGGACTAAATAGAAACTAAGAGAATTGTCTTCAACTTAACATAAGCACAACCAAGGAACCGGTTATTGACTTTCGCTGGACCACTCGCTCACTATTCAGGGATTAGATATGGAGGTTGTGCACTCCTACAGTTACTTTAAGGTCCACAGCAGTGACAGGTTGGGCTGGTCACCTAACACGGAGGTGCTATATAAGACAAGGCAGAGCAGGCGTTTATGTCTAAGAGAGAGACGCTGACACCTGGTAAGTGCAACACCCTCAAAACCTTTTAAATTGTCCCCTTTTTCTTTTACACCTCTCAGACCAAAGCAATCAAGCTCATCTCATAAAAAGCAGACGTAACGCACATGGCTGCATAATCGAATCCTGCAATTAATATCACAGTGCACATGTATAATACAGGCTCTGCCAGTTTAGAACTTGCTGACTCCTAACGGGGACTGAGTGGGGTGTCTCCGGTAGCCAGCTATGGCCTGCCATCTCGTGTACCGCGAGTTACCACCTTACGCCCATTGCCGCCCGAAAAGGCATTAGTCTCTTGCCAAGTTTAAATACATTTAACCGGGGTTGAAAACCAACAGATTCTAATGTTGCTGGAGATTCTGTAGTGTGGTTTACTGCCAGCAACGCTGTTACAGGGCAGTGTGTTCGTGATCTGTATGTATCGCCTCTCCCTAGCATCAGCCAAGCTGTTGTCCGTGTATGTTGAGCTCTCTTATGCGTATCAGTGCCTGCCTAGCTGAGTTTGGTGTCTATGTATAACTTCATGTGTGTCTCACGGCGGGATACTGCTCAAGTCCTATTTAGTGAGCTAGCAGTCAGCCGCAATATTAGCATACGTGCATTACAGACACATTTCAAGAGGTCTCCCTTGGTCTGGCCATTGACGAAGTACCGACCAAAGCATTGCAAAACAGTTTGTAACTGCACTGCGTGACACTGTCACATGAAGTCTGATCTCCAGGAAGAAACACGCGCGAAACAGAGAGGCCAAAACAAGAAACAAGACACCCATTGCTGAACTCCAACATGAGAACTGAAAACTGTTAACAGTAGGCAAAGTTATTTCCTGTCCATTTTTCCAACAGCAATAACTTAAACCAAAACCAACACGCGTCAAAATATGCATCATATTTACCTCTTCTTCCCGGCTTGGATCTCCCTCCTCTACCAAAAATATGTCTCGCTAACGCAAATTATCGCGAGCTTTACTTCACGTTTACCGTAATTACTAGAATAGGTGGATTCCTATTGTCGTTTACCGTAAATAATAGCTAGTTTGTGTATTATCGGCGCAATTCTGTAATTTCGCATTTCAACAGGATAGTCAATCTTTTTCATTATAAAAAGCAGGCATAAAATTGCGTATGTTTTTTATTTGCAATGAATCAGAATATGTACCTAATGGGAAATCACACACTCTACTTTCTCTCTACAAGGAAAAAAAGAATTAAAAAAAATCATACTCACTTAGTGGACCAGAGCATAAGTAAATGGCAGTACCTAATATATATCACTAGCAAAATACCCGCGCTTCACAGCGGAGAAGTAGTGTGTTAAAGAAGCAATGAAAAAGAAAAGGAAACATTTTGAAAATAACGTAACATGATTGTCAATGTAATTGTTTTGCCACTGTTATGAGTGATGAGTGTTGCTGTCATATATACTGCTCAAAAGAATTAAAGGAACACTTTTTAATCAGAGTATAGCATAAAGTCAATGAAACTTATGGGATATTAATCTGGTCAGTTAAGTAGCAGAGGGGGTTGTTAATCAGTTTCAGCTGCTGTGGTGTTAATGAAATTAACAACAGATGCACTAGAGGGGCAACAATGAGATGACCCCCAAAACAGGAATGGTTTAACAGGTGGAGGCCACTGACATTTTTCCCTCCTCATCTTTTCTGACTGTTTCTTCACTAGTTTTGCATTTGGCTACAGTCAGTGTCACTACTGGTAGCATGAGGCGATACCTCGACCCAACAGAGGTTGCACAGGCAGTCCAACTTCTCCAGGATGGCACATCAATATGTGTCATTACCAGAAGGTTTGCTGTGTCTCCCTGCACAGTCTCAAGGGCATGGAGGAGATTGTAGGAGACAAGCAGTTACTCTAGGAGAGCTGGAGAGGGCCATAGAAGGTCCATAACCCATCAGCAGGACCAGTATCTGCTCCTTTGGGCAAGGAGGAACAGGATGAGCACTGCCAGAGCCCTACAAAATGACCTCCAGCAGGCCACTGGTGTGAATGTCTCTGACCAAACAACCAGAAAGACTTCATGAGGGTGACCCAAGGGCCCCATGTCCTCTAATGGGCCCTGAGCTCACTGCCCAGCAGCATGCAGCTCGATTGGCATTCGCCATAGAATACCAGAATTGGCAGATGCACCACTGGTGCCCTGTGCTTTTTACAGATGAAAGCAGGTTCACCCTGAGCATGTGACAGAAGTGAAAGGGTCTGGAGAAGCCATGGAGAACATTATGCTGCCTGTAACATCATTCAGCATGAGCAGTTTGGTGGTGGGTTAATGATTGTCTGGGGAGGCATATCCATGGAGGGTCACACAGACCGCTACAGGCTTGACAAAGGCACCTTGGCTGCCATTAGAAATCAGGATGAAATCCTTGGACCCATTGTCAGACCCTATGCTGGTACAGTGGCTCCTGGTGCACGACAATTCCTGGCCTCATGTGGTGAGAGTATGCAGGCAGTTCCTGGAGGATGAAGGAATTGATACCATTGACTGGCCACCACACTTTCCTGACCTAAATCCAATAGAACACCTCTGGGACATTATGTTTTGGTCCATCCAATGCCACCAGGTTGCACCTCACACTGTCCAGGAGCTCAGTGATGCCCTGGTCCAGATCTGGGAGGAGATCCCCCACAACACCATCTGTCCTCTCATTAGAAGCATGCACCGATGTTGTCAGGCATGTATACAAGAACACAGGGGCCATACAAAGTGCTGCGTACAATTTTGAGTTGCTGCAATTAAATTTTGGCAAAATGGACTAGCCTGCCACATGATTTTTTCACTCTGATTTTTGGGGCGTCTTTGAATTCAGGGCTCTGTAGGTTGATCATTTTCATTTCCATCAAACAATGTGGCATCCTTTCGTTCCTAACACATTACCCAGTCCATATCAGTAGAGATATCCAGCAGGATTTTTTCCCTATTGAGATCTGATGTGCTTTCAAAATGTTCCTTTAATTTTTTTGAGCAGTTTATATATACATATATATATATATATACATATATATATACACATACATCCACATATATATACATATATATCTACATATACACACATACATATACAGGTACATACACACATATATATACACACAAATACATATATATATATACATACACACACATATATAAACATACATATACATACATATCTACATATATACATACACACACACACACACACAACTATCGTATATGTTCAAGTTCTATTTAAATTTTAAATAGAAGGAATTTTTATTTAGTCGACAGAATATTATTCCGGAATAAATCAACTCAAACCTTAAATAACATAATATTTTTCTCTCCATAAAAATATATCCTGTCAAAATTATACAAATTCAGATATGAATATGGTGCATAACAAAACCTGGAAATATAAATAAAATTTGTTCTTTTCAGCAATAACAAATCAAATCATTCAGTTGTCTTTGCTCTTATGTCATTTTATCAGAGCTGGAAGCCTGGCATCTTTTTTGGCAACAAGTTCATTATGTTTGGTGTGAGGTTCTGTGTTCTGGAGATTCTCAGGATGGACTGCAGGTGCTCATCAGTGAGGCGACTCCTGTGTGCTGTTTTGTTAGTCTTCATGACTGAGAAGAGCTTCTCACACAGATATGTGCTACCAAACATGCACAAGGTTCGAGCCGCATGTAGACGGAGCTGGAGCATTTCTGCGGGAATGGAGTGAATAAACTGTGCGGGCCGTGCAGTATCGTACTTTGCCTTCAGTGTGCCATTACACTGCAGCTCAATCACCTCCATCTGAATCTGCACAGGTGCAGTTTCCACATCGACAGCAAATGGGTTGCGAAACAACTGAAAATTCTTTTTTGTTCTTCAAAGTCACCAAAGCGCCGAGCGAACTCAGTGCACAGTGCGCTCAGTTTATGAACAAAGTGTGTATTTGGGAACACCGTAGTGCCGACTTGGTTTAACATTACTTCGCAACAGGGAAAGTGGGGCAAGTTGCACTGGTGCATTTGTGTCTCCCATAAAAGTAGCTTCACTTGAAATCACTTTGTGATTTTGCACGGGTAAAAACGTCTGCTGAAGTGTCAGATTCTTCTTTAACTCTTCTGCTTTCTGTATCTTGTGCATTGCATTCAGGTCTTTCAGGTTATCTTGATGTTTTGTCTCATAGTGCCGTCTTAGATTAAATTCTGTAATTACAGCCACATTAGCTCCACAAATGAGACACACGGGTTTACCGGCAATGTCAGTAAACATATACTCAGCCTCCCATCGGTTTTTAAAGGCTCTATGTTCAGAATCACCTTTTCTCTTTGGCATCGTGTGGGCTAGCCGCAATAACTTGCAGCATCATAAGCTAGACTTGATTAACGCGTAAGTGTTCGGCAAGGCAGCTGAAGCGCTGCATTATGGGATCTGTAGTTTATTGTGTTACCAGCGCTTCATATCCAACGGCCATTAATAACAATAATATATAAAATGATCTTGCGGGCCGGATATAATTACACGCCGGGCTGGATGTGGCCTGCTGGCCTTGAGTTTGACACATATGGACTAAATAGAACTTGAAAAGATATATTTTTTCAAATGTGATCGCGCAATTCAGATCGAGTTGACGCGCACTACAGTACATCGAGCCTGCATGCTATTGTGGTTTTGCCTGTGTGCCTCAATAAGTCATCCTCCCCTCGCTCTTTTTTACCGTTCATCTAATGAATACACTGAGTATGGCTTTACCAAAACAATCATTGATGGCGAATAAAGTATCCATTATTCATAAAGCTTCAATTGGTGATCTGTCTTTCTCGTTAACCGCATATTTTTCATACGTCTCAAACCAAGGGGATGCGAGGCTAAAATGTATCGGGAAACGCGCGTAAATACTTAATGCATCCCCTCTCAGGAATCGAACCTCGGAAGCCGGCGCTAGAGGAGAAGCCTCTACTATTGCGCCACAGCGTGTGGTTTGTCTATTTGTGCGTAGCAGTGTAATTCAGTTTTTGTTCAGCACTCTTTGGAACTGTTGCTTTTTGTCTGCGCACTGCGTCAGTTCACTTGAGCCACTGAATATGGTTTTATATGTCACTCGCTCACTTCTAATTGTTTCGCTGCCTTCTTAATTATATAATGTATGTTTTCTTCAGTGGTTTTTGGAGCTCTTCCTGGTTTTCTACGTACTGCGTGATTACGTGGGAGGCGTGATGATGTCACACGAAACTCCGCCCCCACGACTTTCAAGCTCAACTCCATTACAGTAAATGGAGAAAAATAGCTTCTAGTTATGACCATTACGCGTAGAATTTCGAAATGAAACCTGCCCAACTTTTGTAAGGAAGCTGTAAGGAATGAGCCTGCCAAATTTCAGCCTTCTACCAACACGGGAAGTTGGAGAATTAGTGATGAGCCAGTCAGTGAGTGAGTGAGTGAGTCAGTGAGGGCTTTGCCTTTTATTAGTATAGATATACATGCAGGTGGATGTGCCTATGGTGTCCTGGATAATTAAATATCTGCCAGAATTACAGCAGTTTGTGAGGCTCAGAGACTCTTTTTCTGATATGGATGTGAGCAGCACTGGAGCACCACAAGGGACAGTTCCGTCTCTTTTTCTCTTAACTCTATACACCTCCAACTATAAGTAAAACACTATTTGATGTCAATTGCGGAAATTCTCAGAGGATTATGCACTTATGAGGTGTATTGGTAACAGGGATATGAGAAAGTATTGGAGTCATGTGGAGAGTTTACTTTGTGGTGCAAAGAAAAGTATCTGCAACATAACATCAGCAAAACCAACCCACACCAAAGAGCCTCTATGCCTGATCACTATTCAAGGGGTGGATGCAGAGGTGATCCACTCTTATGAGTACTTGGGGGTCGACATCAATAACACATTGGATCTGTCTCATAACACAGAGGAACTATATATGAAAGGGCAGAACAGACTCTTTTTCCTTAGGAGACTATGTTCCTTTAATGAGGGAAGTGACATCCTTCATATCTTCTACAACTCTGTGATGGCCAGTGTGATTATCTACACTGTGGTGTGCTTGGCCAGTAACATAACTTTAAGAGAGGCCCACTGATTCAACAAGCTAATTAAAAGGACAGGCTTAGTTATGGGATGTAATGTGGACTCCCTGGAGGTCATAGTGAAAGAGAGAAATAAAGTAAAACTTAGTGCTATTATGAATAATGCTGCATATCCTCTCTCTGACACACTAACACTGAGGACTTTCAGCCAATGAATTAATTTGCAGAAGTGTGTCAGGAAAAGCTACTGGGGTTCTTTTATACCAACAGCAATATGCCTGCATAATGCCTCAAAGTTTTATTTCTTTTTAAATTTTCTTCCTTTTTAGTCATTTTGACGTGTGTTCAGATCGTATTTTGTTTGTTTATTTATTTATTTATTTAGACAGCATCTGTAAAAGACTAATTTCCCCCATGGACAAAATCAGTTCTGTCTATGTATACACAGTGCTTACTCTGACAGCATCAGGTGCAAGACAGAATCCCACACTTAACACGATACAATTCATTCATATGACACATATACTGTAATTGCAGCCTGAACTCCGTTATACTTTTCTTATGTATTTCCAACAGTTAATTTAACATGCAGCTATCTTGCTTTGGCAGGATGTATTAACATTTACAGATACGTCAGATATCTTTTTGTATAGCCACTATTTCTACTTCGTTATATTTGAGTATGTTCTGAGAATATTTCTACTTTATCTGAGAAAAACAATTGCTGTCTACTTTTGCTTTTACTCCTCCACATTTTCATATGCAAATGGAAATTTTTACACTGATATACTATATCTTCCTAGGCACATTCATTATTGCAATATTAAACCAGAAAACAACAAAGACAAGGCAAAAACATACAATGCTTTACTCAGTCAATTACATAAAATACAAGTTCAAGAACAACTGCTTTACGAAACTTCACGTAGATGAATGTGCACTACTAGTGCTTACGCCAGATTTTTTAAGCAATCTTACGTTTCAAGTATACCTCATCCAAAGGGGCGGGGCTAGATGTTTGGGATGAGGATGAATGTTAGTGTTGTTCATCCTCAATCCTATCACCTGTGTCGCTCACATGACTTCCCACTGTAGCTACTGTATCCTAGGAACTAAAGTAGATCATGAAACATTTGGAAAAGCCCAAGGTCATTGAATGTGAAACTAGAAATGATAATGTGTAGGAAAAAAACTACATTAAATGCTATTTAATGAAGGGCAATGACTTATTAGGGTTTGTGTTGATGACTATTGTTTTTAATCTATTTCTGTCGATTTTCATGTAGTTTGGTGATATTTAAACAAAACAAGGACCTTTTTTGGGACCAGGAAACACCATACCACCTGAACTTCAGATCAAGTACTGAGATATACCTGAAGCTAGGCACATTTGGGCCCAGCCAGTACTTGTATAGGAGACCAGGGGTGGCCAACGCCAGACCTGGTGGGCCGGAGTGGCTGCAGGTTTTCATTCTAACCCTTTTCCTAATCAATTTTCACAGCTAATTAACTACTTTTCCCTTCATTTCATAGCCCTGTTTTAAGGATTCAGTCCTCTGAATTGATTCGTTTTGTTCATTAAATGGCAACCAAACAGAAATGAGATGTGAAATGAGCCAACAGATGACCAGCTGAATTGGAACATCAAACTCCGGCCAATTTTACTCCCTGTGACCCTGCGTTAGGATATAATGGGTTGGGTAATGACTGACTGACAGTTTCTTAATGAGAAGACAATTCTTGTTGTTAATTAACGCAATTATTGAATATCATGAGTTGTTGCTGCTCTCATTCTGACACAGCAGACTGTTGATTTTATTTTTTTTCTATGTTTTGGTGACCTGAGCAGACCAACATGACCGAGACCTTCACATTTCTTTATTTTCAGGTTATTTATTTTCATGTGGCAGCTTGCTTTGAGCCTCATTATCATTTGGCTGCTCATTAAGGAAAAAGAAAAACAAAGGAGTGTGAATCACATCAATTAAAACTAAGGCAAATCAAGTTAATCAGAAGCAAAAACGACTCACTAATTAAGAAGATGGTTGGAATGAAAACCTGCAACCACTGCGACCCACCAGGACCGGAGTTGGACACCCCTAATCTAGGAAAAGCCTGGGTAGCTGCTGAAAAAGGTATTGGTGAGCCCAGTAGGAGGCGCTTACCCTGTGGTCTTTATGTGGATGTGTAATGAGGACACTGTTATGTAAAAATTGGTACCATCCTTCAGATGAGATGTTACTATTGTTGCCAATCAGCTATTACTGCTGAAATGACTGGTTTTTAAATTATTATTTGCTTATGGCTGCAGCTCCATTCCTGCTGACTTTATGCTGGCCTTAGAGGTAGAGTTTCAATGAAAAAGCAATATCTGGAACTGGTAAGTAAAACAAAAAAGATGAAAATGTGCAAAAGAACACAGATGTTGGAAGGAAAAAGACTGGAAAGAGCATATTATGGACAGGTGAACTGGTATTTGGCATAAATTTAAGGAGGACCTGCAAGGTGTTTGTTTCTCACACAACATAATCTGATGTACTTATCCTCTTATCCAGTTGTGTATCATGAGCATCCCCTTCTTTGTCTGAAATCTTCAGTTTCTCTCACATGGAATAATCTTCATTCTGCACAAAAAAAATAGACTTGGGAGTCTCTTGAAAAAGCTGTTTTATTTTGGCCATTTTTGAACACAGACCTGGAATCCCAGTACCTTGCAACCCAAGTGAATAGAAAAACAGGTGTCAGTGGTGCTAATGCAATTACAATGGTTTCTCTAATAACCAAATAGTATTTAAGCATGACTAATTAAGGATAGGCTAAGAAAGTTGACCATTAGGACACCGAAGAGTCTTGCTGTTGAAAATAGGGCATTGCAATAATATTCATCCATCTATTATCCAACCCACTATATCCTAACTACAGGGTCATGGGGGTCTGTTGGAGCCAATCCCAGCCAACACAGAGCACAAGGCAGGAAACAAACCCTGGGCAGGGCACACACACACACCAAGCACACACTAGAGACAATTTAGAATCACCAATGCACCTAACCTGCATGTCTTTGGACTGTGGGAGGAAACCCATGCAGACACGGGGAGAACATGCAAACTCCACACAGGGAGGACCTGGGAAGCGAACCCAGGTCTCCTAACTGCGAGGCAGCCACGCTACCACTGTGACACCATGCCGCTCTGTATTGATATGTAAATAATAAATACAAAATGTGTAATTTCAAGTAGTAATAGTCATTAGCAACATTAGCAACGTCTTAGCTGTATTTTTAAATGAATTTACTGGTACCTTCATAAAAAGGCATGAATTTCTATTAAAAACATAAATACAGTATACAGTATAATATCTCCATGATAAATAAACTGCCCAAAAAATTAAGGGTACACTTTTTAATCAGTATAGTATAGCATCAAGTCAATGAAACATCTGGGCTATTGATCTGGTCAGTTACGTAGCAGAGGGGGTTGTTAATCAGTTCACCTGCTTTGGTATGAATGAAATTAACAATAAGTGCACTAGAGGGGCAACAATGAGACGACCCCCCAAAACAGGAAAGGTTGAACATGTGGAGGCCACTGACATTTTTCCATCTTCATCTTTTCTGACTGTTTTTTCAGTAGTTTTGCATTTAGCTATGGTCAGTGTCACTACTGGTAGCATGAGGCGATGCCTGAAACCTTCCCCAGGATGACACATCAATACGTGCTATTGCCAGAAGGTTTGCTGTGTCCCCCAGCACAGTGTCAAGAGCATGGAGGAGATTCCAGGACACAGGCAGTTACTCTAGGAGAGCTGGACAGGGTTGTAAAAGGTCCCTAACCCATCATCAGGACCAGTATATGCTCCTTTGGACAAGGAGGAACAGGATGAGCACTGCCATAACCTACAAAATGACCTCCAGCAGGCCACTGGTGTGAATGTCTCTGACTAAACAATCAGAAACAGAATTCATGAGGGTGGCCCAACGTCCTCCTGTGGTCACTGTCCAGCACAGTGGAGCTCGACTGGCATTTGCCATAAAATACCAGAATTAGCAGGTCCACCACTGGCGCCCTGTGCTTTTCACGGATGAGACCAGGTTCACCCTGAGCACATGTGACAGACGTGAAAGGAGAAGCCATGGAGAATGTTATGCTGCCTGTAACATTGTTCAGCATGACCGGTTTGGTGGTGGGTCAGTGTTGGTCTGGGGAGGCATATCCATGGAGGGACGCACAGACCTCCACAGGCTAGGCAACGGCACCTTGATTGCCATTAGGTATCAGGATAAAATCCTTGTACCCATTGTCAGACCCTATGCTGGTGCAGTGGGTTCTGGGTTCCTCCAGGTGCACAACAATGTCCAGCCTCATGTGGCCAGAATATGCAGCCAGTTCCTGGAGGATGAAGGAATTGATGCCATTGACTGGCCCCCATGCTCACCTGACCTAAGAACACCTATGGGATATTATGTTTCAGTCCATCTGATGCCGCCAGGTTGCACCTCAGCCTGTCCAGGAGCTCAGTGATGCCCTGGTATAGATCTGGGAGGAGATCCCCCAGGACACCATCCATCGTCTCATCAACAGCATGCACAACCCCCCCGACATTGTCAAGCACGCATACAAGCTCGTGAGGTCCATACAAACTACTAAGTATGATTTGGAGTTGCTGCAATGAAATTTCAGCAAAATGGACTAGCCTCATACCACATCATTTTTTCACTTTGATTTTCAGGGTGTCTTTGAATTCAGCCCTCTGTAGGTTGATCATTTTCATTTCCATCAAACAATGTGGCATCCTTTCGTTCCTAATACATTACCCAGTCCATATCAGTAGAGATATCCAGCAGGATTTTTTCCCTATTGAGATCTGATGTGTTTTCAAAGTGTTCCTTTCATTTTTTTGAGCTGTATATAATATAAGATGTTCAAAACATTGTATGCAGTATGTATTATGCTGAGAGCTTGCTACAACAGATAAAAATGCAAATAAATAAAATGTTAATTTTATGTTTTCTGAATCCAGCACATAGCAGGGTAGCTAAACCACCTTTCAGTGTTGGATTGGCACAACTAATTTCCCACAAATAAAAGGACAATCGAGAAATTAAAAGTTGATACATTACCAGGCCAAACTATAAACATTTAGTTAAACAAACAGAGGATATAAAACTCATTGATGAATGGATGAAAACAGAATCATTTTAAAGTTCTCAGCAATTCATTTTGTTGGGAACAGCAGTACAAATGACAGATCATAAATTTTTCTGCCAGTAGGACAAAGGTGGCAAATGTTACATATTAATGATGTTTCTTTTAGTTAGTTAATGCTAGTCTACAGACTACCTAATTTATTTTAGTGACTAAATGTGAATTATATAATGCGCAAATATGTAAATATATGCATTGAGAAATGTTGCCCAATTAATAACAATATTCATACTCAGCTGTTACAGTGTAATGCAACTTGTGGAGATGCTCCCAAAGCTGTTTTCTGATTTGCAATATGTGCCATCATTTACATTTTTTTCCAGCCGTTCTCACTACATTGCAGATTAGTGTGTGTGGCTAATGTACATTAGTAGACTTGTGAAGGTGTGACAAAGCTAGATGGCATCTGTCCAGAACTACCTGGATGAAATAAAACATGACTGAGAGGAAAACGTGTGTGCTACCAGTGAGTCATTCATTTCACATTGGACTGCTGCTTCCATTCTTAGGACCAGGAAGTCACTAGTCACCAGTAAAAGGATTTGTGAACTTGTGTCACTCAGTGAAAAACTTCCTGTACAAATACCATCCATCCATCCATTGTCTAACCCACTGAATCCGAATACAGGGTCATGGGGGTCTGCTGGAGCCAATCCCAGCCAACACAGGGCACAAGGCAGGAACCAATCCTGGGCAGGGTGCCAACCCACCGCAGGACACACACAAACACACCCACACACCAAGCACACACTAGGGCCAATTTAGAATTGCCAATCCACCTAACCTGCATGTCTTTGGATTGTGGGAGGAAACCGGAGCGCCCGGAGGAAACCCACGCAGACACAGGGAGAACATGCAAACTCCACGCAGGGAGAACCCGGGAAGCGAACCTGGGTCTCCTAACTGCGAGGCAGCAGCGCTACCACTGCGCCACCGTGCCGCCCATTGTACAAATACCACAAGTATATATTGGTACATTAGCCACAATTCCAAGAAACAGGCTGAGAATGTACAGACTCCACACAGAAAGTGAAAAAAGAACATTTAAATGTGCATTTAAGGCTAATCAGTATTGTACCCAGTTCAATGTACTACACAGTACTTGTTATACCAGAGAATATAAAGAAATTAAAATGTGTTTAAATGTGGAATTAAGATATTAAAGGTTGAAATTTCACCTGATCACTGTCTCTGTGAAGTCTGCATATTCTGTTTGCATCCATGTAGGTCTTTCTCTGATCATTCTGGTTTTCTATACATATACTTTTCTCGCTGGGTTCACTGAAAACTAGAATGATGCCTGTCAAGATTATATGTGCAACCCTACATGGCTGAGGAATCCTGTCCTTTATGTTTGGGAGTGATTTCCACAAATCACAAATACAGGTATCACTACCACAAAGAACAGCAGTGGGATAAAATGTTTTATACACCATTGGCTTGGTCTCTTTTATGACGTACCAGCAGGAGTACCCGGCGTTGCTCAGGAATCTATAACCAGTGAATTTCCCAAATGAAAGAAACAGAACATAGAAATATAACAAACCGTTTTCTGATTCACATTTTATTGCAAGTTCCTCCACTATGGATTCTGTGCGCTGTGGTGTTTCAGAGGCCCTTGAAATAGACTTTCTTGCGGCATCTGAAGTGGACCTGCCAATTCTACGTCTTTTTTTCTGTGAGATGGGTATATTAACGAAAAGCAGGACAATTATAATGTGTGACATGGTATTACGTACAGAATAAGCACCACAGTGAGATGAATTTACCTTATTTACAATACGTCGGAAAGCGAACAAATAGAACCAGTCAGTCAGAAAGAGCAACACTGAAATCGTACTGTGAGTTGGAAAGCGAGCATATAGCACAACAAATATGGAAAGCCAGTGAGAAAGAGTAGCACTGAAACCATACTGGGAAAAATGGTGGGGAGGGGTGTTCTGTTTTTAAGGAGTGTCTGTGTTGAACCGTGCTGCCATGTAACGGACGATGGCGATGGTAACTACAGAGAGAAGTGATATACAATCGGTGTTCTGACATTTCAGCATACCTGTCAGAATGGAATACTGTGGGCTAATGCTTTGTTTTGCTCTTGTCGATCATTTCAGGATACCTTATTAGTACCATTTTTACTGTCCATTTGTTATATAGCTACTGTCATACCGCTTATAAACAGGTATGCTATTCTGACAGTGTACATGTAGCCATCAGAACGTCATACCGCTTATAAAACAACAGGTAGGTATGTTATTCTGATAAGGTATCTTGAACTGATAGATATAGCTATCAGTTTGCACTACCGGTATGCTATTCTGACAAAGTATGCTGAAATGTCATAACACTGGTGCTGTGTTTGGGGAACTGGTGAGGGAAGGATGTTGTCTTTTTAAGTTGAGTCTCTGTTTAAACGTGCTTGCATGTAACGGACATTGGCGAATGAAAGACAGCACTATCAGTCGGTCACCCGCACTAGGTCGTTCACGTTTTACATCCATACGGCATTTCCCTTTCACCTGATCAAAGCAGTCGGCCTTCTCATACTTGGACACTTGCGCCATCTCTTGGCAATTTAAAGAAACATGGGTAAAGATTGACGCACAGAGACCAAAGCTGCCGCTAGATGGCGCTACGGTGAACGTCCGTTGCAACATGCGGCCATTTTGTCGATGATAAGTACGGGGACGTGTGCAGAACATTGTGTAGGTGAAAAGGTGTCTTGTGGTTCACCACGAACATTTTTCCCAACCAAACATACCCCATGACCTTGTCCTGGTCACAAAGGAGCCCCAATCCCCAGTTTGGTGGCAATTGGATGCCTGGTGCAGATTTGTATGGCGGACAAACAAACATACATACACACATACATACATCGACTCTGCTTTATATATTAGATACTAGTTGTACATCTCAAAGATTCGGTGACTCAAAATTGACTTGGTGCAAGTGAGTGTCAGTGGCACTCCATCCAAGGATTTTCTCTCCCTTGCATATGATGCTAGTAAAATAACTGCATGACTAGAATTAGATTAATTAGTTTCAGATATTCAATATCAATTATATTTGTGACTGATCTATACTAGATTTCTCCTTTTACAAAGTCAGCACCAGTCAGAACCAAATTACTGGCAATACAGTGACAAATAGTTGTAGAGGGTGTTTCCCCAGTGAAGATTTCTAAAGAGGTGTCAGTACACACTGGAAGTGTAAGAAAATGTACTGGTACAATGAATCTTAAATCATTACATAATGACAATATAATGACAAAACATTTGAGGTGGAGTTATGGTTCTGAGGCTAAGGATCTGTGCTGGCATGTGGGAGGTTGCCCATTCAAATTTCATTACTGCCAGAAGGGAGCTTACACCGTCAGGGCAATGCTCTTGACCTGAAAATTACTCCAAGGGCACCGTTCAATGGCTGACCCCCAAAGGTTAGGTGAAAATTAGGTGGGATTAATGCAGTGTACAAAATACCTAAAAATACAAATCAATCAAAGAACAAGGGAGGGTTCCCCGGTGAAGATTTATGAAGAAGTGTCAGTATTTACTCCTACTCTAAGAAAAGTTAGAACATTAGAACAATCTAGATGAGAACAGGCCATTCAGCCCAACAAAGTTCATCAGTCATATCCACTTAATTCCTCCAAAATAACATCAAGTCGATGTTTGAAGCTCCTAAAGTCCTACTGTTTATCACACTACTTGGTAGCTTATTCCAAGTGTCTATGGTTCTCTGTCTGAAGAAAAACTTCCTAAAGTTTGTGTAAAATGTACCCCTAACAAGTTTCCAACTGTATCCCTGTGTTCTTGAAGAACTCATTTTAAAATAACAGTCTTGATGCTTTGCACTAATTCCCTGCATAATTTTAAACTGTTAAATCATGTCTCCTCTTAATCTTCTTTTGCTTAACATGAAAAGGCTCAGCTCTTTTAATCTTTCCTCATAATTCATCCCCTGCAATCCTGGAATCAGCCTAGTCGCTCTCCTCTGGACCTTTTCTAGTGCTGCTGTGTCCTTTTTGTTGCCTGGAGACCAAAACTGCACAGAACTCCAGATAAGGCCTCACCAGTGTGTTATAAAGCTTGAGCAGAACCTCCTTGGACTTGTACTCCACACATCAGGGCGCTACATAACCTAACATTCTGTTAGCCTTCTTAATGGCTTCTGAACACTGTCAGGAAGTTGATAGTATCAAGTCCACTATGACTCCTAAATCCTTCTCATAATTTCGATTTTCACATCTCCCATTATGTATTCAAAAGTTACTGAGACATTGAAATGTAGATAGTTGTGATACAATGTTAATCAATGATCGAAGTGCAGTGGAGGGGGTAGGGGATTCCTCATCAAGATTTCCAGTATTCAATGGTATGCAGAGAAAAAGTACTGGTACTCTGTGTTGAAATTGGAAGACATGTGAGTACCATTCATCTTCAAGCACTGGTCAGCACTATAACAACCTGCACAAGCAAACAAAAATCATGAATGTGTGACATAATAAGTATGCAAAAAAAGTGAGACTTAACTGTCAATGGCAATGTGACCCAATTCTAAAAAAAAACAATCCCATTTAAAACAAAAAAAGTAGGATTTTTTTTTGTATTCTGTAATACTACTACTGAACCTTATGAATATTCACAACAACAAGGCCGACCTTTTCATAGAATAATATTGCTATGAGTGAGAAAGCAAATAATTGGAGCTTAGATATTGAATGAACAGGAGGAAGCTGAGCTTGTGTACATGAATAACAAAAACGGAAAAACGAATCAGATTCAAAATCAGAAAAAAACAAGTAAAGATAAAAACAACTTAATTTTTTAAAGCTTAATTTTCTATTGCTACAAGATCTTCCTTTTAACAAGCAACATAGTATGTGGCTTACACATAAATAAAGTGGCAGCCATTACATCACACTCCACATGTAGCCACGACCCATGAACAAATTGCCACACCTCCAATGATGCAGGACTGTAAGGAAGGGCTGAGAGATAAGATGTGGTCAAAAATAAAGCAATGCTCGAAACTGGGAAGGTAGAAGTACTGTCACCAAAGCAACTAACACTGATCCAAAATTCAAAATCCTATTCTTAAGTAATTATCTTGTATTGAGTCACTGAGAGAATTACATGTAATCTCTATTGTATTATCCAAATCTCAGATGATCATGCTTAGGAGGTCATGCTGATGACGTCATCTGTCACACACATGGCCGAATCTACCATCAGGGTGACTTGGGTGTAAACGCTGGGGCCCAGCTCACAAAGGAGTCTTAGCATATGCAGGTACTCACACTATCTCACCCTCATCCCTGCCCTTCTTCAATCCTCACAATTATAAATCTATCCAATCAAACCTAAATAAAAATAATAATAATACATTTATTAATACATTTTATGTAATATGATACATTTTATTTACCGTATATACTCGCAGATAAGTTCTCCTGCGGATAAGTCGGGACTCGATTTTACTGTATAATATCTGGTATTTTTTTTTTTTACCGTGTCCTGTTCGGCTGTGCAGCAATCAGAATTGGCGACTAGCGTTACAGTTTTTCTCTCAGGTGGAGCGTTACAGCTTCTGCTGACGTCACGCCTGATACCAAAACTTTATTAAAAATATTTTCAGATGTTTTTAAGATTCGATAGTGTAATACAAGAACAGAGACAGTCAGAGTGTTGGGGACACCCTTAATCAAGCCCTGTATAATTGAAAATTAAAAAGTAAGTTAAAAATTGAAAAATAATAAATTCAAATAAAGCATGTGAAAATGCAAAATCAAGTCTTCTCAGACTGAAGATCTATTGTGACTGCCCACGATGGCAGTTCCTCCAGTCATATGGCGACTGGGAGCGACATTGGTGGTGGAGAGCTCTCAATCTTCTGGTCTACAGAGGTAGGAAAAGAGAGAGCATTAATGTACAGTGCCATCCCCTGGAAAGGCAGAGAATTACCATCAAAATCTCACCAAAGCCCATGTGACAAACAACAACAATATTTATTTATATAGCACATTTTCATACAAAAAATGCAGCTCAAAGTGCTTTACATAATAAAGAATAGAAAAATAAAAGACACAGTAAGAAAAATAAATCAACATTAATGAACATAGAATAAAAGTAAGGTCCGATGGCCAGGGAGGACAGAAAAAAAAAACAAAAAAAAAACTCCAGACTGCTGGAGAAAAAAACAAAATCTGCATGGGTTCTAAGGCTACGAGACGACACAGCCCTCTCTAGGCATTCTACCTAACATAAATGATCTAAATCAGTCCTCATGGTTTTCAGGCTTCACATGGAAGAATTTGATGATGATGGTCATGTGGACATCTGGCCTTCAATCCATCAATGTTGGGACTGCACAGCGCTTTGATTGGGTGGTGGTGGCACAGATCGCCACCATGGAAAACCGTAAAAAGAACAACAGAGAAAGTAGTGGTTGGTACAGATTTCGGAGCCAGCAAAAATGATAATGATAATTAAATGCATATACAGATTATCAGGGTTAAACTGAAATGAAAAAATAAAATCTGCAGGGATTCCAGACCAAGAGACTGCCCAGCCCCCTCTGGGCAACGACGCTCAAGCGGTTCAGCTAAAGAATTTAAAAACGAGAGAGAACTACAAAACACAATTTTTTCAATGCTGCTGTCTTTCAAAAAAAGAAAAAAAACCTTTACCATAATTTAAATAAGTTGTACATACCACAGTTGAGACTAATGAGACTAATAAGGAAAAGGCTAAAATCACAGCTATCTGCAGTCAGATCACACCGACATAAACGTGAACAACAATATGGAAGACAACAAGACCACTGCAGGAGCTACGATTCACAAAACAACGACAAATCAGAGAATTTGATTTTTTTTACAGTCTTTTGTTTGATTTTATGTGAATATGAAAACCCAGAATGTTCAGTTTCATATTACCTTTCTGCTACAAAATGACATGAGACTCTTAGAAATGTTTACGTTTGTTAACTGCACTATCTAAAGAAAGTTGATTTCTCACAGATGTGATATTGCAGTCATCAGTTCATTTGTTACATGCATTGGATGCACTAATAAGAAAAAAAGAAAGTAAAGCTGACCCTGATATATTTATATAGTTTTAGAGTTTTTTTGTACTCCAATGCCTGTAACCGATTTATTGCTGACATACAATACAATACATGCTGGTCATAATGTGTGAGTATACATGTGTGTCTAGCAATGATACTATAGTATTATGATATTTCCCACAAGATCAGAACTGCATAAAATAATTCAAACTCAATGCTTAATTAAATCAATTTATTTAATTATTAATTTAGTTACACATGCAATAATTTAAAACTTAAGAATGTACCATTCAATAAAACAAAATAGAGAAATAAAAAATGGACAGAAATAAAGGCAAAAATGCAAACTCCAATACTCTGAATTCCTAACTTATACATACTGTATTCTTAAAAAACAAAAAATGCCAGAACAAAGTCAAAATAAAGTAAACCTTTTGAGAAATGATCAAAGATCGACCGAAGAACACTATAAGTTTTAGTATTAGTTAGCGTCAATTCTAATAGCAGGTTTTGATTTTCTCACTTTGATCCACAATCCCATTCTTGACTCTGACTCTTGCTTGGCACCCTGTGGTTTTAGTTGTTTCTTATTGTTCTTTCTCCTGGCTTTTGACGCATGCTTTTCTGTTTTGGTCACATTCTCTCAGTGTTCTAATCATCAAAGCCTACCTATTTCTTTACACTCATTGTTTGGCTTTCCTTTTGTTTCTTCTTTTTCTTTGGATTTGGAATTTTTGTTCTCCCTTTTGTTTTTTGATAATTGGTGTCACACACGTGCGCATGGGAGGCAGCTAAAGGGCTTGAGTGAAGGCAGTTCTGAGGCATGCTGGGATGTGGCAGAGTGCACTGACTCTTTTTCTCTCTTTCCTGTAGACGATTCCACCTGGCTCTCTTGACGTCACTTCTGGGACCGAGCCAATGGAAGTAGAGCTTACCAGCTCCGGCCCCTGTGATGTCACGTCCGGGCTCGATCCAATGATTGAAGAACATGGGCCGATCCTTATGACCTCACTTCCTGTCTTCCCCTTTAAAAGCCTGCCCTTTTTCCCTTTTCTCTCAGTCTTGTTTTGGACTCATTTGTATGCACATCAGTGCTGTGCATTGTGAGAAAAACAGAATATACGGGTGGCTGCCCCAAACCTTTATCAGAGGATGTCTCGTTATTGTGACATTGGATTATGAAATTGATTTAGTTTGTAATTTAGTTTGCCTATTATTTAAAAGTAGTATTAACTATTTATATCTTGTTTCTTTTTTTTTTTTTTGCACCTATTACACTTTTCTTGAATTTTAGGTGTTTTGCACTTTTTTGAAATCCATTCTAGTTTTTGAACATTTTCTTTACGTAATTCAATAAATTACAGTATTAATTGTTTTGCGTCTGGGGCTTTTGTGGTTCCCCACTCCCTTAAGTGCAGGATTCAGGTTTTTTTTTTTTTTTAATTGAATGAAAAAGCAGATCTATTTAAAAGGTTCAGGCCTTTTGTGTTTTGTAATTGTGGGCCCTGAATCACAACAGTGCAATGTAGAAAGCAAGGAAAGAAACGTATTTAATTAGATGACTCACTTTCACCTTGTTCTCGACAAGCAAAAAAAGTCCATTATGAGAGGAAGATCTTGTCAAACCAATATTTTACATATACTGGCAAAAGCAATGCATACCAGATAATTTACTTAAGACTTTCAAAAAGCCTTTGATAGAGTCCCAAACCAAAGATTAATTCTGAAACTAAAACAAGGGAGTCTACAAAAGAGTACAGATGAGAGAAGAATGCTTCACGTGGAGTGAGGTCATCAGTAGTCTGTAATGGGACCTTTACTTTTTCTGTTTTATGCTAATTGCATTAATTTCTGTATAGTTAATAGGAATTTGCTCATGGTACTGAAATTGGAGAAAGGGAGGACACTAAGGATGCAGCAAAAACAAACCTGGATAAGTTTCATAACCAGAGGAACACTTCGAAAATGCAGTTTAATGTAGAAAAGTGTAAAGTGTTATGCACAGGCAAAATGAACATCAACTATAAATACAACATGAAATACACACTCCTAAAGGAAGAAACCTCTGAAAAAAGATTTAAGGGCTTATGTTGGCACAAAGTGTTAATCATCTTAGCAATGCCCATAAAAATGCAAATAAAATATTAGGGTATATTGTAAAAACTGCTGAATATGAATTGAGGGATGTTATGCTTTGACTATATAATGTACGAGTGAGAATGCATCTGAATTATTGTGTAAAATTCTGGTCACCACACTACAAGAAAGACATAGCAGCCCTCGAAGCAGGGCCATTTCTGGGCATTAGCCGTCTAGGCAAGGGCCTATAGTGGGCAAGGCACATTACTGCAGGCCACCGTAGAGATTCCTAGCTTTATTTTGTTTAGAAAAATTTGCCTGGACCAGGGCATAGCACAAAGAAATGTCAATGTTGTGCACCTCAGCAGCACCTGCTCTGTCTGCACTACGCACAGCACAATCTGAGTGCTGTTGCACACACTAGTGCAAGTAGTGCGCCAGGCATCTCGTGCGACGTGCCGTCACCTTGTTACCTGTGTGCCACACGTGCGACAGTTCAGCAGAGCTGTTTCAACTTTGGCAGTTACCTGCTGCCAAGACCAGGGAACCAGGAGTCAGGACTTACCCCCTGGTCTTGCCATGTGATGCGCAGCCAGCAGGGGTAGTAAGGGGGTTCAGATTTTCTTGCCTGGGGCGCCAAATAGCTCAGAAACGGCCCTCACTTGAAGATGTGCAGAGAAGAGCAACCAAATGCTCCCAGGACTTAAGGACATATCCTACTCGGACCGACTCAGAGAATTAAACCTGTTTAGTCTCAGCCTGTGGAGACTGCATGGGCATTTAATCCAAGTCTTCAGAAATCTTAAAGGCGTTGATAAAGTAGGTCCAGCTGATTGGTGAATCACATACACGAGGACGCCAAATGGAAATTAGGAGGACTGAAACCGTGAAGCACTTCTTTACTCAAAGAGTTGTGGGAATCTGAACAAACTACAGTACAGAGACGTGGAGTTTAAGCAGAAACCCTCACAATCTTTAAGAAGTATTTGGATGAAATATTTGGACAGCATAGCTATTAGCTAAAACAACACATTGGATGGACTGAATGGTCTCCCCTTATTTGTCAAATGTTTATGTTCTTAAGGCTTATGGAATATTTAGTTTGCAAAAGGTTGCACTTTCCTGGCTTGGCTTTGACCTGATTCCCTCTGAAGTCATTACATACAAAGAATTTATGAAGGAAGCATTTCTGTAATAAAATAATTGTGGATGACAGTCAGTATGACAAGTCAAAGAAGAACACGACCACAATATAAACCAAAGATCAGGGTCATCCTAGTAAATAGATCTCAAATCAAATCAGCAGTTAAGACAATCATCAACATGATAAATAATACATCCTGTTATACAACACTGGTGTTACATCTCTCAGGTACAGTTTAAGACACTTGGAAAATTTATGAGAATGTTCATTGTGGTCAGTGGTCTTTCATGACACCCTATTATCACTATGTGTGCCCCATCCAGAGTTGCATTGTCACTGTCTATTAAGTGGTCACTTGGTCAGCAAGTACCTTCCTTTTCTGCATCCAAATACTTTCTTCTTTTTCTAGTGCCTCCCCCACACTCTCTGTGAAGATGACTTGCTCACTTCGACTCTCTGCACCTGGTAATTAAACTTCTCAAGGTCACCTCTAACAGTATAACAACCTAATAACTGCTCCTTGACACTGTCTTGTTCTCAAATATGGTCCTCCTTATCCTCCCCTGCTGTGCTGAAATATTACTTCATATCAACTGATGCTGATTATCTGCAGCACTTAAAGGAAAAAAGTTGGAACACAGCTGCCTCTGCATCATTTATCAGAATATATTCTTTATTATCAATATATTTTTAACCCACTAATGCAGTTCATCATAACAGGGCAGTATAGGCTGCAGGGTGGTAACCACATCTGGGCAAGGCATTAGTCCATCATAAGACACACTAACATGGGGCCGCTTACAGTTTACAATTAACTTAACATGCACATCATGGGTATATGAAGAAAAAGAAAAAGAAACCCAATTATTTGAAGAAACATTCCAAATAGACACCAGTGTGCAAAATATAGGGTTAGGGTTAGGGTTAGGGTCTACTGTTGGCTGAACACTGAAATATTAGTTACTTACTTACAGTTATGTGACAGCCAGCGTTGTTGTCCTGACTCATTTATTTCTAATTAATTTATTCCTTTTGCTGCTATTTAAATGTTTTTTATATTTCGTTATCAATTCTCTTTTTGGTTTCATTTTATTTTAATGTAATATTATGATTTACTTTGCTACTGTATTGCTCACTAATTTGATAATAAAGAGCCCAAATTGCAAACAGTAATGGTTATAGATTGATTTATATCAACTCAAGTATTGTAAAAAAATATTTTCAAAGACCATCCCCTTGTATGATTTTCAGAATTTTGCGGGGTCCAGATGGTTAATTACATTCTGGACCTTAATAGACAGAGAGAGAGACTCCACATAGTCAGGGTCTCCAGAGGTTTGAGGTGATAGTACTAAAAACTGCATGACCACATAACTTATCATAGTACTAGGAAATATTTATGTATAGCACCATTACATTATGAACATGAAGGTGTGCCTGAGGAGCACTGCGAGCATAAAAATGACCAGGAGATGAAAATGGAAAGATTGGATCAAACCAGGCAACCAGAAAACAAAGGGAGAAGATGTTAACCGTGAAACGGGGCAAAGCAAAATCGAAACCAAAAATACAATCCTACAACTGGGGATTGTTTGAAAAGAACCTAACACTATATATTGTGGACTATGGCCAGCCATTCATCACGGCCAATAACCCCAGGCCGCCAGAGGGAGCCCTCCCTGTGACATGGAGATGCCCCGAATTCCAGCAGGGCATCATGGACTATGTAGTTTTAGTGCACAGCCCTGCTGGATAACGTCGGGGCTGCTAGGGGACGCTGCAGGGAGGCTCAGAGACGTTTATTTTTCATATAGCCCGGAAGTACTTCCATGTCACAAGGATGGAAGAAATAAAGTGCTTCCAGGTTGATGAAGAAAAGGTCCGGGCCCTGGACTATAAAAGACTGTGGGAGACCCCAGACGGGCGAGCTGAGTTGGGAGGAAGGCAACAACGCATCTGGGAGTTGGAGGATTTGATTATTGTTTGGATTATTGTTATAGTTTATGAGTATTGTGAAGTAGAGGGTGCTTTGTGCACATTATTGTCCGAATAAAAATAATTATTGGACTTTTATCTGGTGTCTGACGTCTGATCTGAGGGTTCAAGGGGAAGACAGCGCCCTGTCACAATATATATATATATATATACAGTGGTGTGAAAAACTATTTGCCCCCTTCCTGATTTCTTATTCTTTTGCATGTTTGTCACACAAAATGTTTCTGATCATCAAACACATTTAACCATTAGTCAAATATAACACAAGTAAACACAAAATGCAGTTTTTAAATGATGGTTTTATTATTTAGGGAGAAAAAAATCCAAACCTACATGGCCCTGTGTGAAAAAGTAATTGCCCCCTGAACCTAATAACTGGTTGGGCCACCCTTAGCAGCAATAACTGCAATCAAGCGTTTGCAATAACTTGCATTGGTCTTTTACAGCGCTCTGGAGGAATTTTGGCCCACTCATCTTTGCAGAATTGTTGTAATTTAGCTTTATTTGAGGGTTTTCTAGCATGAACCGCCTTTTTAAGGTCATGCCATAGCAATTGGATTCAGGTCAGGACTTTGACTAGGCCACTACAAAATCTTCATTTTGTTTTTCTTCAGCCATTCAGAGGTGGATTTGCTGGTGTGTTTTGGGTCATTGTCCTGTTGCAGCACCCAAGATCACTTCAGCTTGAGTTGACGAACAGATGGCCGGACATTCTCCTTAAGGATTATTTGGTAGACAGTAGAATTCATGGTTCCATCTATCACAGCAAGCCTTCCAGGTCCTGAAGCATCAAAACAACCCCAGACCATCACACTACCACCACCATATTTTACTGTTGGTATGATGTTCTTTTTCTGAAATGCTGTGTTCCTTTTACGGCAGGTGTAGCGGACATTTGCCTTCCAAAAGTTCAACTTTTGTCTCATCAGTCCACAAGGTATTTTCCCAAAAGTCTTGGCAATCATTGAGATGTTTCTTAGCAAAATTGAGACGAGCCCTAATGTTCTTTTTGCTTAACAGTGGTTTGCGTCTTGGAAATCTGCCATGCAGGACGTTTTTGCCCAGTCTCTTTCTTATGGTGGAGTCGTGAACACTGACCTTAATTGAGGCAAGTGAGGCCTGCAGTTCTTTAGACGTTGTCCTGGGGTCTTTGTGACCTCTCGGATGAGTCGCTCTGCGCTCTTGGGGTAATTTTGGTCGGCCGGCCACTTCTCGGAAGGTTCACCACTGTTCCATGTTTTTGCCATTTGTGGATAATGGCTCTCACTGTGGTTCGCTGGAGTCCCAAAGCTTTAGAAATGGCTTTATAACCTTTACCAGACTGATAGATCTCAATTACTTCTGTTCTCATTTGTTCCTGAATTTCTTTGGATCTTGGCATGATGTCTAGCTTTTGAGGTGCTTTTGGTCTACTTCTCTGTGTCAGGCAGCTCCTATTTAAGTGATTTCTTGATTGAAACAGGTGTGGCAGTAATCAGGCCTGGGGGTGGCTACGGAAATTGAACTCAGGTGAATCTTCATAACCTTAATTCCAAATTAAAATAAAAATCAAAATATGAAACTTCATGGGCGGCACAGTGGTAGTGCTGCTGCCTTCCAGTTAGGAGACCTGGGTTCACTTCCCAGGTCCTCCCTGCGTGGAGTTTGCATGTTTTCTGCGTGGGTTTCCACCTACAGTGGAAAGACATGCGGGTTAGGTGCATCGGCGATTCTTAATTGTCCATAGTGAGTGTGTGTGTGTGTGTGTGTGTGTGTGTGTGTGCGCGTGCGCCCTGCCCGGGTTTTTTTTCCTGCCTTGTGCCCTGTGTTGGCTGGGATTGGCTCCAGCAGCCCCCGTGACCCTGTAGTTAGGATATAGCGGGTTGGATAATGGATGGATGGATGAAACTTCATAGGTTAAATTCCCAAAATGCACAAACATATATAAAAATGTTTAATTCTAAACTGATATGAGTGTGAGCCATTTGACCATTTCTGTATTTTTTTTTCCTTTGGTTAAAATCAGTATGAACAGTTCCTTTTATTTCTGTTTGATAAATTACTTACCATGCATTAAATGAATCCACAAGAAATTAAACTACTGCTCTGGACAGATATTCTTGGTGACAAAATATGCACAATAAAAGATAAAAATTCAGTCCAGTTGTGCAAAATCTGTCCCTGAGCGGACAATTAAAAAAATTAATTGTGAATGGTCTAAAATATGAAGTACTCTCAGTATGAGAATGACATTGAAATTTATGCTCCAGAAATTAAAACAGACTATTCCAAATGGCACCACTGTGCACTTCATTAAGTTTATGAGAGAATATGTGACTCCCTATGTGACTGTGAGCAAGTCAGTCCACCAGACAGCAATCTAATTACTTAAATATCAGGACACGAATATAGCATATGCATGATTTGTAAGTTGCTGTGAATATAAGCAGTGCATACAGTAGGACTGCTTTTTGTGAGTACCTGAACGAATCTGAATTTTCTTAAGCTCACGTGAGATGATACACACCTTTAAAGAAAGACAATCCTTGTGAATGGATGAGAAGAGTCCTGGGAGAACTCCTGCACCACTCACAGACCACCTGATGGACAGACACCAGAATGCCACTGATATGTCATTGAAATATGAAATGAAATGAGATTTTCTGTTCACTTTATTGTCCTGCTGCAGAGAATCACTATAATGAAAACATCTAAAAAGTTTACAGATGGTCAAGACTTTCCATAGCTTTAAGCCATATTTGTGTTTCATAAATCCCATTTTTTGCACATGTCTGAGACCCCTGGCCTGATTTTTTAGATTTTTTTTTAGTCTTTTAGAGGCTTCATACCATTTGGTCATTTTGTATTGTCACAGGAAATACACGAATACATAAAAAAAGGTTTGGGGCAGCCATCCATATATTGTGCCCTGGCTGCAAAAGGATTATTTTGAGGAGTTGTATTCAGATTTGAGTCCAAAACAGAACTGCCTACAGGGTGAAAATATGGCGGCTTTAAAGCCTGGGACAGGAAGTGAAATAGAGAAACAACTAAAGGACTTCTGGTTGTGCAGGAATAGTTGGCATTCACAGTAGAGTGTCCATAAAAACACTTGGAAGGTAGATTTCAAATCCAAACTTTTAATTTGCAGATATAGATGTACTGTACATATGACAGTGTGTGTGTGTGTGGTCTACAATAAAAAATAAAGTAGATCTTTTCTTAGTTCTCAAATTACACATAAAGGAAAATCACGTTGCAAATCTTACAGTTATTAATCTTAAAGTTGCGATATTGAAGTTGGCCACGAGGTGGCACCTTTGTAACTAAAGGAACTATTGAGAAACGTTTTAGAGTTAATGAAATTACAAGCGCAACTATTATAATACAAACAAAAAACAAATGAACAGAACTTACGTTCCTTCGTTTGACACACACTATTTCTAAGGAACTCTCTAACTTTGTGAAGTGCAAATACTTAAGACAGTGGAATCAACCATGCTTTCTCTTTCTTCCTGCTACCCACAGTACTTCGCTCAGCGGAAGGCAGCATCTAAGTCCGTCCTCCTGCTGACTGAACTCCGCCTCTCAGAGAGGAAGTGACATCATCAGGGCCAGAATCGGAAGTGATGTCTTCAGGACTGAAAGTGACGTCATCAAATTTTACACATTTACACAAATTAATGACAAGACACTCACTGGAAACTTTTTTCATTGCCAAATCACATAAATGAAAGATAACAACTTCTGTGACACTAATGGTTACGCATGCATGAGTCAACCAATCATCCAGTATCTCTTAGACCTGTGTGGACCTCAAATCCAATCAGAGTACTTCCAAGCCCAAACCTTCTGCATCTGCTGCTGTTATATTAGAGTTTAGGTGTTTTCTGTTGCTACCAATGATCCACTTACTCTAGTGTTTGCAGTCACTTTCCTTGAACCCAAGTCTAAGTCCCAAGTGTTTGCTGTTGAATTCTTTGGATCATCTCCTCCAATGACATTTCCACACCTTGGTTTACTTACACCCTGGTATGCTATCTCACGGTATGGGTTTTTCAGCCTCTTACTCCAGTTTTTGCTGAAACATTATTTGATCTCCAAACTCCCATCCTGCATACTGTTGAAATTTTGCCCCCAATATTCTCTTTTGCTATGCCCTCCAAGTCTGTTCTACACTCCTTTTCTGGGTCTCCACTTCTAGGTTCAGCCTGGACCCTTAGTTTTTGAGTCTGCTAATCAACCTTAACCTACGGTTGCAATATTTATCATCCTGTCTGTGGAGATTTGGGTCAGGATACCTTGGGTGAGGTCTTTTCTTGGCAGGCTACAAAGGGTCCTGGACTATTTTACAGGTTTTTTAAAGGCCTTACACCACTTTGTCACGTTATGTGCTGGTTGTCATAATCCAACTTCTAATACAATTCCTTTGTGCCTGTGTGGACATTCCTCCTAATGCTTTGTTTTTTTCCTACTGACATCAAAAAAACATGCAAGATACATTATTTCATGACTCTAAACTAGCTGTGTGAGAGTACCCTGCAACAGACTGGCACCCTGTCCAGAGTTCATTCCTGCATTTGCACCTTATACTTAAAAGGATAAATTGGGCAATCAATGGAGATGTCAGCTAAAATCATTAATCTCCCTATTTTTATATCTGGATAGTACATCGACAATACACTTTTCAGTTCAGCTTGTTCTTGGTAAGTTAACACTGTCACTTAACAGCTCAATATTTTATACAATTAATTAAAAATACAGTATGACAAAAAACATTTAAAAAAAACAAAAAACAAAAATATAATGCAAGATTAATACTATTTTTGGATTGTGTGCACAGTTTCCTTTCTCCCTCTGTGCATCGTTTACTCTTCATCATGCACTGTTGAACAAGAAACAGAAAGAAACTAAAGTTTATATGATTGCTGTAGTAGAATTTTTAAAAATTGTCACATGTGCCACACTGAGAGGATGACAGCATCCATTCTAACATTAATAACTAGAGGTCATTTATATCCCTGTTGTACCTAAGCTCATTATGAATGAGTAATGTGCATATTAAAATTAAGATATTTGCTACAATTACAGCCTAGGGCCAATAGCCCCACAAGCACAATTATCATTTGTAATCTTGCAGCAGGAGGTCAGTTCACAGACTGAGATGGTGGGAACGGCTTTTTTGCTGAGAAAGATACAAGGTTTTCTCAGGTTGAGAAATGCTTGGCTAATTAAGCACACTTAGGCCGGTCATTATACAACAACTTAGACCTGACCACGTTATGCAAAGTTTGCTTAGTCAGAATGTTGTTCACGTTTCACTTGCAAGCATTCAGGTCACAAGAGGTTACAAAGCTCATACTTGGTAGTATGATAATGATTTTATTTGTAAAAGTGTCTATTTTAAGTTGAGCACCTCCCACCCCCCCTCTTTGAGTAACACAAGTGGTCTTCAATCTTGAGCATTTGATTTAGTGAAGACCTTGTCGCGTTACACAACTTCTTCCAGTGATTTTTCAGTCTCTGACTTCATTGACATAATCTTAGCGAGTCAGTGACAGTCATGGCATGGTAGCAAAACCACCAGTCATGCAGTCCGAAATACCCAGCAACTTAGTCCAGCAAGTCTGCAGCTTGCCCAGACAAAGATTTTGTCTTAAGTTTTAGGGCTTGTGTGCATGCGAGAGCTGATGATCACAGCTACAGGGAATAAGGAACACAGGTGTTTTAGACCGTACAAACTGAAGAGATTTTTTCTGATGTCTTGTGTTTTATGTACCATGACAGAATTGAAAAAAGAAAAACAAACAGGATTGCAGCTGTACTTGCAAAACTCAGAAAGCATTTGTACAAGACTGGCTCTATTAGGTAATATGTTATTAGTTGTCAGAAAAATAATCAAGCTAACAATACTTTATAAATGTGAAAACATGCTGGAAACTCATCTCTGAATTGTGTAATACGCGATTTCAAATCATGTAATTTGACATCCTTGTTTTGTGACAACGGCTTTAGGCCAGACTTCCCAGTGTAACCTTTAGGCAGATGATGAAATATGGTAAGTAGATAAAATATTAAGATGTCCATCCATCCATTTTCTAACCTGCTGAATCCGAATACAGGGTCACGGGGGTCTGCTGGAGCCAATCCCAGCCAACACAGGGCACAAGGCAGGAACCAATCCTGGGCAGGGTGCCAACCCACCGCAGGACACACACAAACACACCCACACACCAAGCACACACTAGGGCCAATTTAGAATCGCCAATCCACCTAACCGGCATGTCTTTGGATTGTGGGAGGAAACCGGAGCGCCCAGAGGAAACCCACGCAGACACGGGAGAACATGCAAACTCCACGCAGGGAGGACCCGGGAAGCGAACCCGGGTCTCCTAACTGCGAGGCAGCAGCGCTATCACTGCGCCACCGTGCCGCCCCAATATTAAGATGTAAAGTAGCTAAAAACAGCAGTGATCAGTGAACACTGCCAATTAGAATACATATCCTTCACTTTATGTACAGTAATGGGACGCCAAATCTAGGTTTCAATATCAGTCAAACTAGAAATGGAGCAGCGAACTTTCACTCCCATCACAGGTTATTGTTGTACAGGGAAAAGGCTTTAATAAAATTAAATTCAAGTCCTTGTCTTGGTAATTTGTTGAAGAAAATTAATGTATAAGACAACAAACTCTGAGGGTAATGATTAGTTAGACTGGAAAATGCCATAATAAAACACAATAATAATGCTTTTTCTCTCAGAATAAACATCTCAGCAATCTCTCATACCTAATTTCACAAGTTAATTTTACTAACCTGCTCACAAACTAACGATGTCAAGTTGCGTATGACACAGTGCACAGTCTTAAGTCATCAATGAACCTAAAAAATAAGCAAATAAATCAAAAGAAGAAAAAATGTGGATTTATTCTAAAATCACTCAAAGAAGGGAAGGGTTTAAGGACAGAAGAGTATATTCAGTAAGGTACAAATTGGATTTGCCATAGAGTATACTGACCTAGTAGGTTAATTCACTAGTACTCAACACCCCCCTTCCGTATCTCTTTTGCAACATTTGTCCTCTCTTTTCCTGCATGTTAAATCTTGCCACCAACTCCTGTTCTAAATAGAACTTCAATGCATCAATAACTAAGTGGGTTTTTTAAGCCCCCAACCTGGAATCATTTCCAGGTTTACCTACTGTAGCTCTTTTGGTTCCAGAGTGTCTTCTGGAATCCCTGTATTTGTTCTCGTACAACTTACCCCAAGGCTACAACGGACCTTGCAATCGTGAACAACAACCACTGTAATACAATCAATAGCAGGATACCATTCATAAAATAACAGACATCCCTGTGGTCATCTCTTATGCCGAAGGATTCCTCACCATTCTTATATTTTACCGTCTACAAAATACCTACTTCTTCCATGGATGCTTTCATTGTTAGGAGAACTATGTCCCATCCCATATAGATGAAGTGGTGAAGCAAAATTCTGTTTTTTTATGCACCTAAAATCTGGAACAGCTTACCAATAGAAATTCACCAGGCAAAAACGGTGGAGAACTTTAAAAAAATGTTAAAAACTCATTATTTTAACATGGCTTTCTCTTAGCTTCATTTCAGTTTAACCCTGGTATTCTGTATATGCATTTAATTATCATTATCATTATCATTTTTGCTGGCTCCGAAATCTGTACCAACCACTACTTTCTCTGTTGTTCTTTTTACGGTTTTCCATGGTGGCGATCTGTGCCACCACCACCCAATCAAAGCGCTGTGCAGTCCCAAGATTGAAGGCCAGATGTCCACATAACCATCATCATCAAATTCTTCCATGTGAAGCCTGAAAACCACGAGGACTGATTTAGATCATTTATGTTAGGTAGAATGCCTAGAGAGGGCTGTGTCGTCTCGTAGCCTCAGAACCCATGCAGATTTTGTTTTTTTCTCCAGCAGTCTGGAGTTTTTTTTTTCTGTCCTCTCTGGCCATCGGACCTTACTTTTATTCTATGTTAATTAGTATTCCCTAATTGTATTTCATCATTTTTCTCTTTCTTCATCCTGTAAAGTACTTTGAGCTACATCTTTTGTATGAATATGTGCTATACAAATAGATGTTGTTATTGTTTTAGTTATATGCTCACAGCTACTCAATTTGCTATTACTTATGCACTTCCTGTTGAAGAACCTTATTGCCCATCTTCTACCCAACTAATCCGAGGTATGCTGTAGATATTGTCCCAAACTGGCCCTACCTTAAAGTTCACATAGTCCAAACAGCAATGACAGATATACAACAGAAAATTATTTTATTTTATAACGTAATGCAAGGAAAAACACTTCTGCTGAATCTTTCCTGCTTGCCTGTGGTTTAACAGTCTTCACATGCTGAAAATACTTGGTCAGCTGAGCTTTAAGAAGTGGCGCTTGCCACCCATCCCAATATTTACATAAAAAGGTGCCTCCAGGCTGTAGTACTTTATGGGCAAGGTCAAGCACAGACATGCACATGGAGATAAGTTTCTCATGGTCCATCTCTTTTACTCCACTGGCATTAGGAGCCATGTCGCTTAGGATGACATCTGCTCTTTGCAAAGGAAGAAGGTCACAGAGTTTGTTTATGGTTGTTGAGTTGGTGACATCTGTATTTGACAAAAATTGGGCTCCCTCTAGTGGAGTAATTTGCAGAAGGTCAACTCCAACTACAAAACCAACAGGGGCTTTCAGATCTGCAAAAAGAAAAACAGAAAAAAGAAAAATTAACATATTTATGAGAAAGGGTGTTATCATGTAGTAAACTGGCATATAACACGTTCACACTGGTTACACTGCCATCTGCTCATGAATATAAATGCCCGTATGTTTCTTTCTTCATCTTTTTATTTCACACTCTCCAACAGCCATCCTCTTGAATGGAACAGATATAGCTAAAATAATAATAGACACATATTAAATAATTTATTGGGCTGGGACTAATCATCATGTCTTTAAAAGCTCGCTTCACTTTCGTTCCAGGTATTTAATTAAATCAAACAGTGCACAATAAATACACACAGGTATAAATGGTAACAAGCTAAATGGAGAAATGCTGGTTTATTTTGTCTTCTGCATGTTATTGTTAATAAGGAGAAAATAACAACAAAAAATACAGCTGTTTAAGACTAAAATAAGCAATAAGGGTTCAAAATCTTAACAAGCAATACAACTAAAATGAAGCTGAAGTGTTACTTGAGCAATAAGTGCTTCTTATTAAGCAAGTGGTTTGGAGCGGCCCTCCAGAAGTTACTTTGCCCACCCCTGTGTTACAGCCAGAGTATGTACCATTGCGTAAGCTTATTTTCCTTTTTTCAGTAATTTTCATTTATTCAGAAGTATTTTTTTTGCCAATTATGGATTAATTTTTGTTAATATTAATATTTTGCTAATATTATTCACTTTTATTTATTATTTATGTACTGTGTGTTCCCTTATGTGTCTTGTTTTCTATGTTTAGAACCCCAGGAGGCAGGGCCACAATCATGTCAGTGATGAGGGACCAACTTCAGCCTATATATTTCACACTGGGAGTATCCATCCATCCATCCATCCATCATCCAACCCGCTATATCCTAACTACAGGGTCACAGGGGTCTGCTGGAGCAAATTCCAGGCAACACAGGGTGCAAGGCAGGAAACAAACCCCGGGCAGGGCGCCACACACACACCAAGCACACACTAAGGACAATTTAGAATCATCAATGCACCTAATCTGCATGTCTTTGGACTGTGGGAGGAAAATGGAGTACCCAGAGGAAACCCACGCAGACACAGTGAGAACATGCAAACTCCATGCAGGGTGGACCTGGCAAGCGAACCCAGGTCTCCTAACTGTGAGACAGCAGCACTACCCACTGCGCCACCGTGCCGCCCCCACTGGGAGTATGTCCCTCAATACTTTGTTGAGTGTCAAAGAGTGCATTTTTGTGAGCATTATCTTTTTTGCTGGTTTCTGAATATTTTGCGTCTTTGGATTATCATTTCTGGACTATGGGCAAGGATTTGTTAGTTGTGGGTTGTCTGTTAGGCAAACCCTTTTTGCCTCATTTTTGTCATTTTCTTAAATTGTATTAGGTTCCTTCCTTTGTAAAGATTCTTTGTTAGAATTGTCTCTTGCTCCCTTGAGGAGCACGTTTTTGTATATATAAAAATTATTTTATATATAATATTTCATTTTAACCATGGGTGGTCAAGGAAATAAAAGTCCATAGATTAATTTCAAACATTCTCAAACTCTGAGAAATATTGTTAAGTCTTTTTGTCTGAAGCAGCTGAAAGAAGAAGATGATCATACTGAACACAGGGGCAGTAAGTCCACACTCTTTATGACTTTGCACAGGGGGTTTGTTTCTTCCATTTGATCACAACAATGAGATTTATTGAAAAGAAGGAAAATCAGTTAAAATTAAAAGTTTATGTAGTCTATAGAAGCCAAGACAATGCTCCTCAATCTAAACCCTAAAGTGCACAGCAGTTATTGCTTTAGTGTCAATTTTATCCATTAATTTTACACATGGTTTAATGGAACATCTTATTTACCAGTCCAGATATTTAATATGTGAATACAGAAATTCACAGCAGAATTTCTGGGCTTGATTGGTTTTAATTGTATTTCTTTCAAAATGTTATTTTTTAAGATAGCCTTTTACAGTTGAGTAGATGCTGTATTTGTGTTTTAACTATTATTTTTAAAGAATTATGTGCAAAAACAACAAAGGAAATTAAGAAAAGAATCTGTAAACAAGAAAGTGGATTCTTATAATGAGGTGTACAAATAATTAATAAGTTAACAAGAAACATACAAAGTATGATCATTTGTATATAACCATAATAAAATATAGTTTACATAAAAAAAAAATGAAAACATGTTGATGCCCAAAAAGGAGAAAGGTGACTAAACGCAGACTAAAAAAAAAATAATAGTAATCACACAAATTGTAATGGAAATAATGTCATAAACAATTCTAATTTAACAGAATTTATTAGTATGGTCATTGTAGGACCAATAGACATATTTCTCATATGTTTTCGGACAACAGAAGTTGGAATAAAACTTTAATTTGTATGCTTCAACAGCAGAACTGTTTAAAATAGGAAAAACTTTGGACAAAGACACCCTACTGAATAACTGAATCATAAGATATCAGAATTTTTGAAGCTTGTTGTTAACTGTAACTGTTACATTTTAATTAAGTTTATATACCCAAGACAATATATATAGCTAACAAATAAAGATGGCGGAAGAAAAAAATGCGTTGCTCAAAATGTCAATTGGGCAATGTTTACTGCTAATAAACTGCAACCAATAAACAGAGAGTGTAAACTGGAAGGCTGACGTACTATTTACACCTAACGGAAAGTTTGTGCATGGGTTTTTAGGCATTCATCTCCAAAAGGGAAAAACATGTCAAAAAGTGCAGTGTAAGAACATTGTTGATAAATGATAAGAAGGATCCAGGGACTCACAGGGTTTACATAATAATATCATGGTACTCTGATTCATCTGGAATAGCAAAAAATTGGCTTCATTAAAGCATACAACATTGTGTTTTTTTTTGACAGAAGTGAATCTCTATTGAGTCATTGGTTGCCTTGGCCTATAACAAGATATAATGAGTTGTGCATTCCGATATCTCTCTCTCAGCCCTCATTTCATGTACACTTTAATAGATAAACCCTATTTTTCTATTGCTCTGCACAAGTCATGCCAGCATTTGTAAGTCCTTTTTATTAATGGTTTATTTGTAACCACAGGACAATTTTTAGTTGGATGTTTTTAGAAGTCATCTCAGTCTTGATAAACCTGCGACCCTGTCTTGAGAGAAAATCCCATTGGTATTGCTACTCCTAATAATCTTATACTGATTTATCTAGTACCTACTACCCTAATGAGCAGTAAGGCTGCTCAGTATTATTTATACCTAACTGTTTTTATGCACAAGTGTAAATATGTGTTTGCTTTCGCAGGCAGAATCCTTTGCTAGATTTTGTAGGCAATTCAAGGGCTTGAAGAATGTTGGCAGTTTGTGAACTGACATGCTTAATGAAGAAAGCAAACAAACAACATACTTAATTGAGCACGAAGTTTAATTAAAGGCTGAAATTAACCTTTTATTAAGAAGTCAGTTTTTAGCAAAGCTATAAGCCAGAGGGCCTCCAGGGAAATCTTGCCATATGGGGTCATGGTGGGGGAGCGAGTCATTAGCCTTTATCTGAATCACATTATACTTTACTGCTAAACAAAATGCTTGCAAAACTGATGTTTGGCAAGCACATGAGTTGAAGTTCATCTTATATTTATTTAAATGTGAATGACAACTTGTTGTGTTTGTCTGTATACTGTTGCACCAGTTGCTTTCAGAGTAAACTTGTTACCCGGACCATTATAAACAGTTTATGTTGATAAATATATGGACCTTACAATTCAAACTTAACTAATGGAGAGGTTATGAAAATTAACTGAACGGATGGATTGCATATTCATAAGGGTGGCATAAGTAAGAAAAGGAAAAAAACACTGCATGTGCAGTGGAAATCCAATAAAAAAACACAACACAAATTTGACTTAGAAAAAAAAAAGAATCATTTCCATTACTATAAAAACAAGTGGAAAACCATCCAAATCAAGCACTTTAGTATTAATAGATAATTAAGCTGGTACAGTTATATCTATAAAATTTAAGGATGAGCAGCACACTGGTGCATTATTGAGTGCTGCTGCCTCAAAGGTCCACTGCCCTGCTTTTGAATCCCACACAGGGATAATGTCTACTATATATACAGTATTGTCTGCATGTTCTCCCTGTATTTGTGTGGATTTTCTCAGAATACTCTAACTTTTCTTTAAGATATCCAAAGGCATGTGTGTTAAGATATTTGGTGATTCAAAAACTGAACTCGTATAACTGAGTAGGTTCTGCCATGGACTGGCACCCTGTATGTCCTGGAATGGATTAAGTATGCTTAAGACGTTTATGTTAATGTATGTTTAAAGATATCATTCACTACACGGGGGGCGGGGGGAAGCATGCACTTACTGAAATCATTTATAGTTTCTGCCACAACTCTCACCAGGAAAAGTGGATAAGAAAATAAGATGAGATGATAGTCATAGTATTAAAAGACAGACCGAGTTTAACAACTACTGTACAGTACCTGCTTTGTCAGAATTAACCTTCTCAACTGCAACTTGGCTCCACGCTCCTGGTGCTGCACCACAGTCTATCACGCGCAGTCCAGGCTGAAGGATTTTATATTTTTCATGAATCTCGAGTAGTTTGAAAGCACTGCGGCAGCGATAGTTTTTCACTTTAGCTTCTTTCACAAAAGGGTCATTTAGCTGTCTCACCAACCAGCGCTGCTCTACCACAGACTTGCCTTTCAAAGACTGTGGGAACTTCTTCCAAAACTGGCATGAACTATGTAATGATCTGATCAGCAGATGAGAAGAAAACATTTCTGCAAAGAAAAAATTATTTATAAGGAAAATTATAATAATAGTTTTTGCCATTTATTGTTCACTCAGGTTAGAACACCATTACATTACTAAATATAAGGCAATCATTCTTTGATTTACAGATTTCCTTTCTTACTCTTAAGGTTCTGCATGTTTAGGAAGGATTCCTTATTATTTCCATAAAAACACTAACTTTAAGTTATTGGGACAGCACAAGAGGCAGGAATAAAAACAGAGAGAATATGACGTGCCACAAACTGAAAAATGTAAACTTAGTTTCATTTACAATATAAACAGGTTGACTTTAAATTCCTTTAAGACAGTGTGGCAGACGACCGGGGACCTTGCTCCACCAGGACGCCTGAAAGTGGAAGGACCAGGAGAGAGGCAATACCTTCCCTGGGACATGAGAGGGCAGCCCCCCGGTTTGCATCGAGGCCACGGGACTGGAGCTTGGAAGCTTAATCCTGTTGAGGACCGTGGCCTCCGCCAGGGGGCACTTAAGACAATCCTGGAGCCTTGGATGGCAGAACTTCTGCCACACCAGGAAGTGCTGCAGGAAGAGTGTCAGGGAGCACTTCCGGGTGCATTATAAAAGGGGCCATCTCATTCCATTTGGGGAGCCAGAGTCGGGAGGTAGAAGACAGGGCTTGCGGGAGTGGAGTGGAGGCAGGTGAAGTAGAGAAGAAAGGAAAAGGAAAGAAAGGACTTTGAGCCACTTGTGCTGATTGTGTGGTGCTGTGTGCAGGAGACAAAAATAAACGTGCGTTTTTGGGACGTTTGTCTCATGGTCTGTTTGGGTCCGTACAACAGTAACTGAAACAATGCAGGCCAAGAAATACTGCAACTTTCTTCATGCTAGAATTCTACTTTGTTTCAGTTCCTGCTAAGATAGACACTGGCTCACTACAACACCAAACTGTGCAAACAGATGAATAAACAAAACTGCATGCATTCTTAATTTTGAAAAGATTTACATGTACTGGTGTGAGATTACTTCTGTCTGAACTCAAAAATGTTTTACTCAGAAAGGAAACATCATCAAATATTTCTAATAACAGCTTTGTATTCTCTACTATGTTGATAGCATCATCAATCTCAGGGCAAGATTTCCAGTCCATCTCAAGCCATGCGCACACACACATACACACACACACACACATATACAAACTCAATCATGTCCAGCCAATTTACCTTTGTTAGTTATTCTAGATGTTCAGTCATTGGAGGAAACTGTTGAAGCTAGAGAAAATTCATGGAATGAGAGAAAATAAGTGGCACAGTGGTTAGTGTAGCTGCCTCACTGTTCAAGCATCCTTGGTTCAAATTATATGTCTGTTTGCTGTCTGTGTGTAAGCTGCATAGTTTTCCCCTGGTAGATCTGGTTTTACTCTCACGTCTCCAGAACCTGCAGGATATGCTAAATGAACAATCTAAATTGGTCCTCTGTGAGTGTGTGCATGAGTATACCCTAGGAGAGACTGTCACCCTGTCCAGGGCTCATATTGATTTTGCCTTGTGCACAGTACATCGGCAAAAGTATGTTGTGATAAATGTGTAGAAGACAAATACAAACAGGTAGTATGTGCAATTTATAGCACCAGAAAAAACCCGAAAATTACTTATTGTGCAACACCTGAATTCAGTGCTGCTCACATAGGCTGCAGTGACAAGTAACCCTGTACTGTATTAAGTGAGTCTGACAATGTTTTACTAAGAGAACATACAGACTTCTCACAGATAGTCAGCAGACTGGGAATAGTGACTTGGGCCCTATTAGCTGTGAGAAAACAGAGATAACAAATGTGTCACCATTAAAACAATCAAAGCATGCCTGTACCAGCAGCATATTTTAACAACTCGTTACGGATTTCCAAAAAAAAAAAAGTCATTGCACTCATCAGGGGAGAAAAAGAGGTTAGTGCAATATGTTATTGATTTTTAGATTTGCTTTCAAAAGATACATGATAAGACATCTATATATACTGTATATATGTAATTGACTAAGTCACCCGACCATGGGGTACACACGACAGAGCCCCGTCCAGTACCTTGAAGACCATGGGATACGCATGACAGAGCCCCGCCCACCAACTAACTCTCCTCCTGCGTCATGGGATACGCATGACAGAGCCCTACCCGCCAACTCTAACCCTCCTCCCGCGTCATGTGATACGTACGACAGAGCCCTACCCGCCAACTCTAACCCTCCTCCCGCGTCCACCCTTGTTCTTGAGGCATGCGCACTGCCTGCTCATGTGCCCGCATGCAACACCTCACCAAACACAGCCTCAGTCGCTTTCGTCTCTGTTACATTCCACATGCACCTCTGTGCCAAGTTGACTTTTGATTGTTCTTTTCAGTTCTGGCTGCTTTTCTATAATCGACCAAGTCGCCCAACCATGGGGTATGCACAACAGAGCCCCGCCCGCCCAATCTAACCCTCCTCTCGCATCATGGGGAACGCACGACAGAGCACCGCCCGCCCAACTCTAACCCTCCTCCGCATCCACCCTCACTCTCAAGGCAGCTGCTACCTCACAAACTGTCCTTATTCCCCGGATTTCCCTGACCCCATCAGATTCAAATTTACCTTTTACTTTTACACGCTGACAATTTCTTGTTAGATTGGCCTTTGCAATGACAATTAATAAGGCACAGGGCCAACCTTTCAAAAAGATATGCCTGTATCTGCCAAAACCAGTTTTCAGTCACGGACAATTGTATGTTGATCTCTCCAGAGTTCCATCTTTTCATTCACTCGCAGTCGTATCCTCAAACCCACCCCATTTGGACAACTGTGTCTTTCAGGAAGTGTTCACCCATCAATAAATAATTACGCAGCATATACTACGCCGTGGGTTGGCTAGTACATAATAAAATACAAAATGAAAAGTGCTAAATATGAAAAATGACATTAATGTCAATTGAAAATGGAAAGCAAATTACCTCAATGTTGTATTTGTCCCAAATATTTCTTTAAAACACTCTTATTAAACAATTATGACAAATGCACAAAAAAGGGCTCTAACCTAACAGACGGCAAACTGACCAAACAAAAAAATGAAAAAAAAACAAAAAAAAAACAAAAACAAAAATGAAATGGCACATGTAAAAATCACAAAAACAGAACTGTACAATGTTGACAAGATAATATAGCATTTAATCAATAAAAATTAGGCAAAATTAAAAATGCATTAAAACAACAGCTTCATTGGGACCGATGCAGATGTACATTAATCATTTGCATAGTGTTGCTATTAGAATACCATTTCCCAGCTTCTTCCACATCGAGAGGTGACTTAGTTGTCTGATATGTACATAATGTATTATACATACAAATGCCTTTCTACAAACACAATATAAGTATTTCCAGCTTTTATGTAAAAAGTACTAGACATAGTAACTTTGTTAATGGATCGATTCAATCATTAATAACAGAATGAACCTATTGTGAACTTCACACATTTAACTAACAGCTACTAGATTATGTTATAGTGCATTCCTAATAGTTAATAAGACTTACTGTATAATGGTGGCTATTTTTATGGTCAGGTAACATTTAGGCTTCAGTGACATATGATACAAGTGAAAAAACAGTGAAACCGAGATCTCCTCATTCAGTATATAAGTCACAGATAAGAATATCTCACAAGACCTAAAAGCCTGGAAAAATCAAAGGCTTTGACATTCAAAAGACGTGTAATTCTAAATGCACTTTGTAAAGGCAACAGTCAACTTTTTCTCCTGAGGTATCCAAACACAGTTCATAATAGCAGGATGGAAAAATTGTAAAACAACCAACTGTCATGAAAACTTTCTTTAATTGGCATATATGGATGAAGCCTATCGACTGCAACGAGTGCTAGCAGGACAGAATTAAGCTGCATCACACTGTCTGTAACCTTCCTCAAGTATGCTGTTCTTTGACACAGCTCTTAAAGACTCACTGCTTTGCTTTGTAACAGCAACAAAGAAAAGTGTAGGCTTTATCCTGTTCTTCTTGACACAAATACAAGTATACTACAACATCTAAAATCCATTTTCTTCCCTGTGTTTCAAAATATTTTACTCACTTAGAATTTTCATTTGTCATTTTATTTACAAAAACAGCCACCTTACTGTGCTTAAAGCAATACACAAACATTCATTAACAATGCTGCATACTAGCAGATTAGCTGGTAGTGAAAAATCTAAAAAAGCTACCAGAGTGTGCTGTGAGCATATGTGACTGTGCCAGTGGAAAAGGAAATCTGACACCTGACAGTTCAGAATATAATTTAGCATTCTTGGGAGCGTGAGCCTAACCCAGCAGTATAGACTTCATAGCAATAAGAAATCCTGAATGGCACACTCATACACACTTGCTCATTCCAGTTTAATTCTGAGTTGCCAATTACCCAATATAGAAGTCACTTGGAGTGTGTGAGGAAAACCAGAGTACTACCCAGAGGAAACACAATGCTAAAAGAGGGAGAACATGCAGACTCCACACAGTAAACAGGAAATGATTTGAACTCTAGATCTGTAAGGTAGCAGTACTAACCACACTGCACCAAACTAATTCTAAAATAAGGTCCCAAGACATAACTTGTTTAGTTTCCATTTGCAACGTATTATACTCTACTTAGAGCTGCTAACATACATTCTTCTACCTGATGAAGGCACCTCCAATGTTCTGTGCTTATCTATACAATTGGACTCCCTTCACACTTGTGTATTTTCAGCTTGGCCACCTTTATTTGGTATCTAATTATCTCAAGATATCCTAGCAACTTTAAATAAAAACACTGAATTTGTAAGAATTATAGTATTATAAACTTTCATAGATCAAAGTCATCTTACACATAAGCTTAAGACTTAAAGATTTTGAGAGCTGTAATGAAAAATGTCACTAAAAATTGGCAGCTTGTGTTTTCATATTAAAATGCAACCTTTTTTTGTTAATATTTATTGTTTCTTTAAACTAAGAAATATATGTTTATGTGCATTTTCATTTAAAAAAAAACCCTTATGTAATTCTCACTATTCTGTTGTGAATGATGTATGCAGAAACAGTACTCAAATACAGTTCTGATCCTTTTGTCTTGCTCAAACATTTCTGCTTCTCACATACATTATTAGTTCATAGAGCTAAAATGATTTCATTTTTAACAAATGTATCAGGTCAAATTCTGATTAAAATTATTAATGTACTAGGGAGCTTTGCCCCCTGCTCGCTTCGATCGCCAACCCCCGTTTTTGTTTTTCCAGATACACACTTTTAAGCTTTTTTTTCTTTGAATTGTTGCTATTTCATTAGTTTCCCTTTTATTTCAGAACTTCTATAAAAACAATATTTGGAATCTTTTGAGTCTAAACGTGCTGAATCTTTTTAATGAGGTCAGTGAGACATGTGTTTAATGACCTTGTACCATAATTCAGGATAGGTTTCTCTGTTTGAAATTTCAGCACAGACAAAACAATCTACATCATTAGCAGTTAATAATTTTTTTGCAAAGTAACCAATAAATGCATGTGAGGTAAACTCAGTTTTTGAAATTCTCTTGACTTAAACTTCAAAGCCTTACAATATTTACATACTTCTGACATATCACCTATGTCCATATATTCAATCTCTATTCGCCTTTTCGTTAGTTTCTCCGAGTAATAATTTCTCTTTCTTTGCGCTAATGTGATGTTTACTTTTTTTGTTTTGACACTGTCGTTTTTTTTCTGCTTTCATGTGTTTCGCGCCTATGTTTTTTTTTGAGTCTTTTGAATTCCAGTTTTCATTATGTCTAACCTGCTCTGCATGTGTTTGGCCCCTTGTTTTTCAACCTCTTTATGACGTTTTACTTTGTTTTCTACTCTGTCTTTTATTTCTGACCTCGCTTTATCCTGCTTTTATTTTAATGACACCTGGTCCGTGGTGATTATTTTCCCTTTTTCGAGTAATAATTTCCGTTTGTTTGCGCTACTGCAATCTTTACTTTCTTTTTTTTTATACTTTCTAATTTTCCTACTTTTATACTCTGTAACTTTCTCCACATATGTATCACGCCAACATTTTTTTTTTTGAGCCTTTCAAATTCTACTGCTTTCATAATCTCTAACCTGCTCTGCATGTGTATAGCGGCAACGTTTTGGATTGGACGTGCTTTTTTTTTCCCCAATTCCACTTGTTCCAGGCTGATAATTACTTCGCTTAGTCATCTACGTTTCATTTATAACGTATTGTCCTTATGCGTTTTATATGCACTGAGAGCCCTGGATCTGTGTGTGCTCACAGCCAAAACACGACTGAGTGTGTTGCTACTAGCGCTCTTATTTGGTTGTAAGTAGGGCGTGTCTTGCAAGAATCTCATGTTCTACGTCATTGCGAGACGGTCCTGGGTCAATCTCTGGGCACAAAGTCTTATGTTTCACGTCTCGTCGCCTTACTGTTTCTCTCCAGGATTTTTTTTTTTTATAATAGAGAGATATGCATTTGCAAATATTTTTTCATCTATTATGCTAATATGTTTTTTAAAAATGTTAAGATATCTTAACATATTCAAAGATTTAACTTAGTAAATTATTCTGAGCAATTACATGTGGAGGACTGCCGGCTTCCCATGCCGGTCAGCACCCCCAGGCCGCCAGGAGGAGCTCTCCCTACAGCAGGATCATGCCCCGAGGTCCAGCAGGGCCTTATGGACTTTAGAGTGTCTATACACAGCCCTGCTGGATACCTTGGGAACCACCAGGAGTAGCTGTGGGGGGGCTTATGGGCCCTGTGAGGCCGTATGACCTGGGAGTACATCACAGTCACGTGACGGGAAGAAATGTTGTGCTCCCGGGTTGAGTAAAAGGACTGATTGCCCTGACCCGGAAGGAATTAGGAACTATGGATTGATGGGACAGGAACACCTCCGGGTCAGGGGCTATAAAAGAACGGTGCCTCAGTCCAGACACTGAGCTGAGCTGGGAGGTAGAGGAGCAAGTGTATGGGCGAGGAGGAGGGTTTTGTTAAGAGAGAGAGTATTGTTTATTGTATTTAAATATATGAGTAATGTGGAGGGTGCAAATGCAAATAAACTAGCTCAGGAAAAAGAGATCATCATGATAGAACGGGTTTAGAAATAAAAAAATATATAAATAAAAATTGAAAATTGCATGTATGCGGAAACAGGGCCATTTCTACTCCTTTGGGGGTACTATGTGGTATACCTGTTTTGGGGCCTTCACCTTTCCACCTTCTGGCAAACCCAAAATTAATGTCTAGACACATTTTTCTTTCAATTATAACACAAAGTAATTTACTTGTCAAAAAAAACAAACAATTTTGAAGGACAAGCAAGCAAATATAAAATTATTATCTGTACATTTCAGAAGGTTGGCTTATGACTAATTTAGAGTAAGTTCAAAGGTAAAGAATATAATGAAATATTACTAATAATTAACATCTCAAACAAACAGAATAATACTTTAAATATGTCCTGGAAATTTCAGAACTTTAAAGACCTACTCAAATCACTGATTTATGAATTTGCAGTGTAGATCTGCTTTACAAAACAAAAAAAAACAAACATTTGCACTATATTACTTCACATGTGTTGTGTGTCACTCTTATTATTACACACTACCTGTACTATAGTGTGCTTAATGTACTTAATGACTGGCAGGGTGCGATAATTAAGGCTTTAAGTAAATATGTGATTAGTACCTATACTTACACAATATAAAGGAACATTTGTATTTTACCTTGTAGGGCTGCAGAACAAGACCCCATTTAAATGGAAACATCAAGAGAGAAATTAGAAGGCAAAATAGGAAGTGAAAGTCAGGCATAAAATATTTCACATGGCAAAGGACACACTGGAAATTTCTTGTTACAGAGACAAAAAGGGAGAGATGGATACATACGGAATCAAATTGCTTACTGTGCTGTTTTTATTGTGAGCGATATTTGAGTAATAGGACTAAATAGCACAGCTACAACACCCTTCACTTGCTGATTGGCTATTTTTCTGTTGCAGTGGTTAGGACCTGAATGGCATCTTGTGGGTTGTTGTCAAGCCACCCAACCTTTGGATCTTTTCTCTGAACAATGTCATCTAAGCATAACTGAAAGTTTGCCTTGGAAACAGAAAAGAAACTTGGCCTGTTCCTGCAGTACCAGAGACTCTACAGAGACTAAAATCAACATTAAAAGCCAAGTTAAGTGCTATTCTCCTCTAAAGTTTGCATGTTTTGTTCTATCCTACCTGTTATTAGTTGAGAGTAGATGCTTATTGAGCAAGGAGTGAACTGCAAGATAAAGGAACCATTTTTTTCCAGTAGTGAGTGCCCCTGAAAAATCTGAAAATGTCATTCAACTGCTCAAATACTACTCTTTCTATAAATCCACCATTGAAAGTATCCTGACAGGAAGTGTTACCATCTCGTCTGGAAACGGCACACAGCAGGTCTGTAAAGGCTCTGCAGAGTGTGGTATGGTATGGTCAGCTGAATGCATTACTGGTAGGCACTCTACAAATTGCAGGACATCTATACCAAGCAATGTGTGCAAAGGGCAATGAAAATTATCAGAGATACCAGCCATGCCAACAATGCTTGCATTCATTGGAACATTACTGCTGCATGAGGAGCAGTTCAGACAGAGTATGGAGGACCTTACATCCAGTGTTCATCTTCATACTAAATGAGCATAGCTCCTACAGGTACATGATGCCCTTTGTTAATTCTCCTGCATTAGGTTATTTACTTATTAATTATGCATTTTATAATATGCCTATAATGCTGTCACTGTAACCATTGATATGTATTATTATTTAGAGTTCAGTATTTACTAATTATTATCTTTCAATATCCTTCTACAGCCTTGAATTCGGCAACTAAGCATTTCATTACATACTATATATAATTGCACATATTGAATAAAATTTGACTTGACTTTTTTATTTCATTGGGTACCACCCCCCACCTTGACTATGGCTATGGGCCCCTTATATTGCATTTACACATATTTCCTTAGCAGATGCTTTTATCCAAAGTGGCTTACAAAAGAGGTAAACAATCGTGTAACATTAGGCCAGGGCCTGTTTGTTCAGCAAGTGTAATAGGACAGGTAACAAAACTTGATTGCAACAAGTGAAGATATAATGAGTCATACATTTACAATCAATAAAGCAGTTACACTTAAATAAAGCAGTTACACTTAATGCCATAGAATGTTCCTGGTGATCCAGAAAGTGTTTATTTGTATAATTTTTGTTGTTGCAATTGGTTTCCAACATTTGGAGTAAACTGTGTAAATTATTGAAGATTACATTTGTAGTAAAACAGTTCATTGCCAACGCCACAATGGTGCAATATGGGAAATCAGTAAAGTGACTCTACTGTATTTCAGCATTGACAAAATGAAATATAGAAATACATAGTTTAATCCAACAACAACAACATTTATTTATATAGCACATTTTCATACAAAGAGTAGCTCAAAGTGCTTTACATATTAAAGAATAGAAAAATGAAAGACACAATTATAAAACAAAATAAATCAACATTAATTAACATCGAATAAGAGTAAGGTTCAATGGCCAGGGGACAGAAAAACAAAAAAACTCCAGACGGCTGGAGAAAAAATAAAATCAATCAATTAACCATTACTTCTCGTACTTGCACATTATAAATGACTATTCTTCCAGTATCGTCTCGACACACTGGCAGCAGTGAACACGAGTGAGTTCTTGTTTTCTTGTTGGCAACTGCAATATTACCTTGTTTCGAAAAAAGACACATTTCTTTTGAGATATTCTTATCAGTTAATCGATTGGGAGTGCAAAAATGAGCTATTGCTGCACTAATACTTTGCCATAAGTTGTATTGCCTTTTTTACCGGAGTACAACTCCACATCTTTATATACTATTGAAATATTATTTGACAATATTCCATTGCTGGACTGTCTGGTGACAAACAGCGTCGTATTAAAACACAGTATTATTAGTTGGCTAACACATTTATCTAAGACAACATTTGAAATACAACTGGTTACATTCCTTTAGTTTTTTCCAACTGGAGCATAAAACTGAAGTGACTTGCCATGGTCATACAATGTCAGTAAAAAGGTAATGCAAAACCTTAGGCTTTCAGGTCAAAGCCATGACCACTACGCCACACACCAGAAAGTCATTTTAGAAGATAAGAGAAGTTACTGCTACTTATCGTTAAAAAAAAGTCCTTCTTGCGATTTGAGCGTGTGAGACTGTGTTAAAGAAGAGCATTTTATTAACTACACACCCACACTTGTCATACAGTTAATTCTGACCACCTCCACACCACAAACATTGCAACAGGCTCTGATCTTTCTCGCATTTCCACGCAACTAACGAGCTTGTCACATTTTGTATTTGGTCAATCTCATTTTAAACTAAAAATGTTTATGCAATTAACTTCCTCAAATACAGAATTTGCGTTTGTATTAAGTGTATAAACACAATATAATAAACTGTATATTTCCAATGTCAAACTCTGATGTTATGATAGCTTATCAATAAATGAAAATATTTATCTTACTTTTATTATATACCCTGTCGGTCCATTTTAGGTGCGACACGCAGAAAGTAAGGGCGTCCAATCAACAGAGGCAATGCAGTAGGCGGGAGCAGAGGCTGACAGGAAGTGACGTTTATTATTTTCCGTAGTTGCGGAAAATGCACGTGTGTTGCAGTCGCGCCTACTGTTTTCGCGGGTGAATCTCAGTGGTTGAACGGTTGAGGTAGGATTTTAGTGTTAGAACATTCTTTTAAGATTTCAGTGACTTCTCTTACCATTTCATTTATCGCATTAATTAAACAAGGTGATTAATTTTCTGCACGGTAATAAAGCTGGAAATCATATTTTCCCATTCAATCTAAAAGCATTATCCGAAGATAACGGGACTGCAGTTTTATATGAACAATGGACGGGCACGAACGTTTGTATCAGGCACAACAAGGGTATTTTATAAAAAAAAATCTTATTTATGGCGTAGGGACTAGGGCTGTGCATTTTCAGATCCTGATGGTGTGGGTTCAAATCCCGCTACTGGCATTGTGTGACCATGAGTAAGTCGCCTGGCCTGCCCGTGTGTAGAAATCAGGAATGTGGTTTAAAGCCAGGAGGCTGGATCCTTGAGGCAGCAGCACCCTTAACCCTTATGCACCTTTATAAGAGTATTTTGCCTTTTTCTGCATTTAAAGAGAAGTTGTTTTGTGTTCAAATCCCTGCCTTATTACTATTCACAGGTGGCTAACTGCTATTCTGTCTTTCCGTTCTCTTTTTATCACCGTCCGGGATGAAGTTACATGGAAGGGTCAGTTTTTTAAAATTTTTTTACTCTCTTGGGTTATAGTATCTGGGCCCCCTCCTGGACATGTTTGGTCTAATGGCACTCATAGTTGTCCCTGAATAGAGAGCCTCTCCCTCGCAAATCATGTAACATTTTAAAACGAGCTTAATGCAGTTTAGGGTTGTGGGTGGCTAGAGTCTATCTCAGTGGCACTGGGTGCAGAGCTGGAAGTAACCGTGGACAAGTGCCTAGTCCAGTAGAGGGTACACTCATGCGCAGACTCGCATGGATCCAATTTAGAATCGCTGGTCAGCGACAGTGCATGATTTGATGCTGGGTCTGTGGGGCAGCTGTGCTATCCACTCTCACTCTCATTGTCATTGTCATTGTGCTGCCTTTGTGACAATGTAAAGATTAAGGCTGTCAAATTAGCTAGTTGAAAAAACAAACATACAAATATTTCCTCCTTACATATACTGTACACCAAAATGTACAGTCAACAGCCTACTGATTTATTTGCACACTATGTGATGGCTCGGGTGGGTAAAATAAGTATAGCTGACATTAAAAAGGCCTTTTAAAATGGTTATAGTAACAAATGAGAAATATGGCAGTTATTTTCAATTGCTTTTAATGAGAAATAGATCTAGGTTTTGCTTGTTTTGATGGATGCTCAAGCATAACCAAGTACATTGGGAGCCTCAGGTTCAAGAATGATCCAGAACAAGGTCAGCAGCAGAATAATATTTTTAGAGTGTTGGAGAAGTATTTTAAAATCTGTTCTTAGTACAGTTGTATATTCAGGAGCACAGCAGTAGGCCAGAAAAAAATTGTGTCAAAGTGTATTATGAAGGAGTGCACTTAAGAATCAGAAGGCTGTGCATTTTCCTAATCACAGCCCAAATGAACCTTTCAAACATTTGAATAGGCTGGTCTTAAAAGTGATGTGCAACAAAAGATCTCTTAATACTGCATAGCATCTCTTTAGTAACCGGTACTTCCTGTCAGAGCCCAGCTTTTCCCATTCAGGGATGCACTGCAGAAAGTATTAACAAGCTCATTTTATAATTTGAAATAGTGGTGTAATCTTTGGGCTGAGATGCAGCTGATACTTCTTCGTCTTGGAGTTTACCTCTGGATTATCCTGCCCACAAATGACAAAATCAAGTCCTTACCTGTTTGAGGTAAAGAAACAATACTTGACATTGTGTCGTGGCTAAAGGTCAGTATAAAATCAGTATGCAGTCTGTTCCTGTGGCATTGTTCATTTGACCTTGGCTTGAACTAGACTAACTGCAAAGTGCTGCTCTGTGCATGTCTGAAATACCATTAAGCTGTCGCAAACATGTTGTATTGTATCCTCTTCTATCCATTACTGTTAATTTTCAAATTGCCTTTACTTTTTGATTTACCAACATACAACTATAGTTGCCCTCTTTCATGACTTTTATGACACCATATGTGATTTTCCATCCTTACCCTCCCTCACTTATCATAGTGTAACAAAAAATAACTTTAGATCTTTAAAAATAATAGAAATGTAATGCCGTAGTGTGATTACCAACATCTCAACAGCAAGGCAAATCAGATCAGAAGCTCATTTATAGGCATGGAAGTAGTTGCAAAAAAAAAAAACACATTGCAGCCTTCCCTTATGTATTGTTAGTGAACCATTTGTCTCATAACAGTTACCCAGTTTCTGTGTTCACAATGCATCTTTAGAAGTGAAATGCGCTATGACCTCAGGCCTAAAATATTAAAACTAAAGAAGTATGGAGCATTACTGGTGTTTTGATGGTGCAGATAAAGAAGGGTGTTCAGTTATTTTTTATGCACTAGGAATTATTCAAGTTGTAAGAAAAATGATGCAGAGATACCGTGTTATATTCAATCAGTCATGTTTTTATCCCACAAAAGTGTATTAATTTGTTATTTAAAACCCCAAGAATGCCACATCTACCTACCTGCCAATTATGCTACTTGTTTCCAATCATCATGCTTTGAAAGTTATAATACAAAAATACAGTACAACCAATTATAGTACTTTTTTCTTTAGCATTTCACGGTTTGTGTATTGCTGCCTACAAATTTTAAATAATTTCCTTTTTAATGGTTGTGTAGATTCAGATGACCTAATATTAGAACTTTTTTAACCATACATTTGTGTTCCAACAAGTTAGCTGCTATTAAAGAATATTGTAGTAGTAGTAGTGGGTTGGAAAGCACTAGTCTAATATGTAAATCAATCTGACATCTTTCCTATGAAGGAGAAATATGTTCACAAACAAACTGCTGACCTTGGTCTTGGTGGTGCAGCCTGGTCGTGTTCTTCTGGGCATGAAAAAGCGAGGCTTTGGTGCAGGACGCTGGAATGGTTTTGGAGGAAAAGTTCAGCCAGGAGAGACTATTGAACAAGCAGCAAAACGGTAGGTTTATTTGCACCAAAACGTTTAATTCTATTAGTCTATTTGTTTCTTTTTATCATCTGTTTCCACAGATGTTGTATACCCCATCAAACATACAGTAGAATTTTTTTTTAAGAAATTAAATATAACGTCATATTCTTTCATTGTATTCCTTCCCTGACTGAAATCTTCTATTCTGGTTTCTTTTTTTCCAGGTAAGTACATGTTTTTGTAGTAATATTCAATTCACATTCAGGCAAATGCTTTATTTAATTAAATATAAATATTCATTTTTCAAAAGATACTTTTACTAAATTGATGGTAAGTGTAAAAGTAGTCAATGTGATTAAGTCCTATGGGAAAGGATTGAAAATTAAAGACTGCAAATCTTAAAAAGACTTAAATCATATTATGCTGAAATCCCAAAGATGTAGGTACAAATATCACTGCTGTCTTTCTGGGTGACCCTGAGCAAGTCAATTAACCCATGTGCTCTCCCTTATTTATGTGTAAATTGTACTTTATTGATTGATCTGCTGCTTTATATACACTCACCCATACCAGCGTAAAACTTGTAAAATATATCAATATCTCTTATTAACCCCATAATTTAAAGTTTCTTTGAGTTTTACCTAGGCAGAAGGAAACTCTGAGCCACATTATGTGACTAAATCATAGCAGAGTGAATGGGTGGGTATGCCCAAGTAACCGAACCTTGTAGATTTCCCAAATAGGAGCTGATAAATACAGACATCTTGCTTGTAAGAATAAACATACATCTGTGTTGTATTTGGTAAGCTAATTACGAGGAACATTTTCAGTAACTATTTTGAAGTATCAGCTACTTCCAAGCACTATTTTTGCACACTTTTCATCTGAGCATTCCTTTTTATTTGTACAATGTGTCCCATATTGTTAAAAGGGAAAATAATGATAGAAAGTTGTTTAATCTGTTCAGCAAAAGATCAGACATAATATTTGCATTATTTGTATAACAGTTACAAAAAAGGATTCTGTATGTCATATCTGAAGCAATATGTTTGCTGAGTTCTAGCCTAGAGTACTGTGCAGACAACCAAATAAAAAAAGTAGCAAATAAAAAAAATAAATTAGTCAAAGTCTTAGTGACTGTGGAGGAGAGGGAAATACAATTCTTGATTATGTGAATACCTGGGGAACCCACAATCTTCACATAAAGTGATTTCCTGACAAGTGTGGGCCATTCAGCCTCTGCGTTGGCTATTCATAGGGATATAAGCAATCAATCCATAGTAAGTACTGAGCATTCCTGTCAAAAATAAAACCAAAAGCCAACACATCATTGCTGCATAGAGTCAGCTGTTAAATCACATAAGCAAACATAAATAAACTACATTATATTCAAGGTCTTAAAGTAAGTGTCACAACACTGTTTTACTTGTGATGTGATGATATCATATCACCTTTAAGACAGTAACTGTGATATGGTTTAGTTTACATACTTATATAAATAATTTTCTATAACTTAATATACTGTTACATGAAAGACAATGCAAAAGAAAATGTCAGGGGAAAATAAAAGATATATTTCTTGGGTACCTAGTTGTGCTCAAACTACAGTGGTCTCTTTTTGTGTATGTCTATTGTAACTAGTGGACCTGATTTTGACAGTCCCATTAATTTCCTAAGAAACATACAAACTTTACATCATATTAAACTGAATTTGCAAAAAAAAGTTTAAAAAATTGATTCTGTAAAAAGGAGATCAGGAGGAACATTATAAGTTTTCTGATTTCACTAATCCGTAGGTATGGTAAGGTATTCTAATGACATTCACATTATTGCTTTGCTTCATTTGTTCTTCTTAGCTGTCTTTGCTCCACTGACAGACTGAGAAGATCGTTCCTCCCCCACACTATGCGACTCTTCAATTCCACCCGGGGGAGTAAATGCTAACATTACTCAAAGGTATTACCTGCTTTTACATGTACAGTGGAACCTCCAGATACGAGTTTAATTCGTTCCAGCACTGAGCTTGTATAGCGAATTTCTCGTATTTAGAACAAACTTCCACATTGAAAATAATGGAAATCCAGTTAATCCGTTCCGCATCCCCAAAAATATGAACATAAAAATCAATTTTCCTAACAAATAACACTGATAAATAATATATACAAGTGGAACCTCGTTTTGCAAGTAACTTGGTTTACGAGTGTTTTGCAAGACGAGCTAAATTTTTTAAATTAATTTTGACTTGATAAAACGAGCGCTGTCTTGCAATACAAGTAGTATGGATACACTTTGTCTGCTGAGTGTCATGTGAGCATAACTGAGCTGATGGTTCTTCTCTCGTGCGCATCTCTCTCTCCTTATCTCTCTCGCTCGCGCACGTGTCACTCTCTCTCTCTCTCTCTCTCTCCTTATCTCTATCACTCACTCGCGCCTCTCTTTCTCCTTATCTCTCTCGCGTGCTCGCGCCTCTCTCTCTCTCTCCTCTTGAGGGCAATCGTCTCCTATTCTCCATCTGCATGTCCGCGATATTTTTGGATACGCTTATACAGCGAACTGCTACAACGAAACAATGAAATCACAAGCGCACAAACACGTAGATCCTCATGCTACGGGAGAACAAGGAACACTGAGTGAGCGTACGGGCTGGCAGCGTCAGCTTGGGTGAATCCCCGAGTCACACATAACCATAGCCTGGCTCGTTAACGCAAGCCAATGCTCATATTTAGATCCGAATTTTTCGCTCATACTTTCCTCTTATCTTGAATTTCTCGTATACAGAGGTGATTGTATCTAGAGGTTCCACTGTATTTTTATTACTATTTAATTTAATATTGTTTTTTTGTATTAGTATACTGCTGTTGGATTATGTGAATTTCCCCTTGGGATTAATAAATTATCTATCTATCTTTCTGAAAATCCTTTCATTTTTTTTCTCGTAAATACTGCATTCCATTTGTAATAAGAAATGTAGGTAGCATGTGTTTAACCATATGTGAAACAGTTTGTACAGTATAGGTTAATTTAGTTGAGTCAATTGAACCATATTTTTGTGCCTTATTTGATAGTGGTGTTTTTAATACCTAACAGCTGCTTTTTCAAGAAATTGAAAATTTGACTATTAAGTACGCTTTCCTTACCATTATGGTACACAAGGCAGATGGTTCAGTTTTTATATCTGCTGCCTCACAAACCACATAATTTAGGGTTCAAAATTTGGCTTGGGTACTCTGTGTGTATTGTGTGCACTTTTTCAAGGTTGATTCCTGAATTTTTCCTGTTAACTACAATGCTAAGGTTTGCTCTCCAGAACTCTGTCTTGGAATAAGTGGGTACACAAATCTATACTAATAAAAGGCAAAGCCCTCACTGACTGACTCATCACTAATTCTCCAACTTCCGGTATAGGTGGAAGGCTGAAATTTGGCAGGCTCATTCCTTACATCTTACTTACAGAAGTTAGGCAGGTTTCATTCAGGAGAAATTCTACGCGTAACGGCCATAACTGGAACCTACTTTCGACCATGTATACAGCCATAGCCTGCAGCTCAGTCGCCGTGTGAGGCGGAGTTGCGTCCCGCATCATCACGCCTCCCACGTAATTGAGTGCCTGCTCATATAAGGTAAATATTCGCGGGTGAAGGACTATGCTTATGCAAACGAAGATGAGATGGTCTAGTGTTTGGCACAAACTCAGAGAAAGTGCGAGAGAAATGTTTCTTTTTCATAACTTCTTTAACAAACTTCTCCACTGCGAAGCGCGGGTATTTTGCTAGTGGATGTATATATAACAGACAAGACGTTTGTATTTCTTTTTTTTTTTTTTTTCATATTATATTTGTAATTATCGTGTAGCATACCAGGCACATAAGTGGAAGTGCTCTTAATAATAAGAAATTAAGTAGAATGTTGCTGCACACTGCAGGATGACACTGAAGAATCAATAAGAATGACTGGGTTGGAAAATTATTAAGTTATCTTAAACTCACAATTTCCATTGGAAAAATGAGTCAAAGAAAGACGGAGACAGGAATCTACTCTTAGGCATGACATGACAAAGTAGATACGTTATCATAGACAGGACCACCAGAATAGTAAACCGTTTCAGAAAACAATGATAAAAGAGACACTTTTCTTTATATCAAGCTACTTCACAGCAGATACTGTACATCATTTGTCAGTGTTGCTATCTGCACTTCAAAAATGAATGGCCAAAGCATCTTTGTACAGTATGTCTGCTCACATATGGGAAAACAGAATGAATTCAGATTTCCCAGCAAAAACACCATTAGTTGAAAAGTCAAAAAATGCAATTATTTTTCACTGTTATGTGTTTTTTTTTTTCTTCAAAAATCTTTGGTGTTTATTCAGAACCAACAGGGCAACAGACACATTACTGAGAAATTCACACCATTAGTATTCAAATAACATTTTTTTTAGCTAAGTGCTATATGATCAATGATGTTATTTCACCTATATAATTTTTTAAATCGTGTCTTGGGGTAACCATCACTGATGAAGTGCAAAAGGCACAATACATTGTTGTTCTTGTCAAGGAGGCTCCTCAGTGCCTTTACTTTCTCAGATGTTGTACAAAAAATATTTCTTCATTCACTCACACTAGCTAGCTTCTGTATAAGTACAGTGTAGTCTATTTTCATTGTCTGCATTACATCCTGGTACACCACCTATTTGGCTGAGTATCATAAAGCCCTGCAGAGGATGATAAATGTGGCACAGAATATTATGGACAACCGGCTTCCTTCTTTTAAAAAAAAATTATAATACACACTTCCTTTTACTCCTCCTTTCACGCACACAGTACAGGGCCCATTCACACTTGTACTACTAGATTTACACGTGGTTTCCATCCACAGGTCTAAAGTTTACTAAACAGCTGATCATAATAAGAAATACCATACGTGTTCTTGCATGCAAGGTTACTGATCAACTAGTCATTGTAACCGTAATGTACACATTCTTGTAATGGCACTATTCTGATTGAAATTAATTCATGTTAACATTTTACTTAAATGTTCTTTTGAAAATCTCACCCATTGCTTAGTCAGTCAACCTTCCTTCTCTTCAAAATATGATATAATATGTGTCTCAGGTATTTATATATGTAAAGTTCCAAGGTGGTGTGTTCATCAAGAGTATGTAATGGATTGGCTGACATGCTTTTATCTATACATGTAAAATTGTGTATTTGCTTTCTGCTAAAGTATCTGTGAACTTTTTGGTACTTTCCATTCCCTCTTTATAATTAAGAACTATGTATTTTATTCATGCCCCAGTAATTTAAATATACTATCAATGTAATATCTTTAAAATGAATTATTTAAGATGGGGTCACTTAAGAGGAGAACCGTAGTTGAATGTGAACAGCAAGAAAACCCTCCAGAAAATCTAATTACATACTCAGCCTGGTTATAACTGTAGCGATCTCTAACTAAAACTGACAAGAGTGTAAAGGTCAGAGATGAAATTTACTCTTAATTAGACTACAGTTATTTTGGATGTGTGTGAAGAATGTAATTCTCTGATGGAAATACTTTCCATTATCTCTAGTTGATAATTGGTATTAATTTTCAGATATAAATATGTAGTTTGGTTCATTTTCTCATGAGGAAAAAAATCTAGTTCTTGGGACTTCCCTTTGCACCAGTAGCAAATTGCAAATTTGTGGTTCAAAATAAATGGCAAACATGCATATGGCATACCTAATTGGCACATTTTTAATTATTTTGTTTAAAAAATAAAAATGTTTATAATATGTTGTAGATCCAGATTTCACAAACTGTTCTGTCTATGCTAGTTTGAATTACAGTACTTCTGTAGACTGGATTTTATGAAACACACATTTTATACTCTCAGTAGATTCTTAAATTATATTTAGTGTTTTTTTCTTGTTCTGTGTCCTATATTTTTAGTTTATATATTTTGCTGCACTGCCTAAGATTTACCTCACTTTTTACATTTTCCATTAGTTCTTTGGGGGAGAGTAATCACCGTTAAAGTTATTAACCCAGAACTGAACACAAATGCTCTTAAAGCCTGTTTGAGTTGATAGACCTACTGGCATTAAATGTTCAGTTGTCTTTGAATGGATAGCATCAAAGTAGTCTGAGTCTCAAACCGACAAAATGACACAAGTTCAATTTGTTAATGTCCTGTTTTAGACCATGGATAAAAAGAATAAGTCAAAATAAAAAAAAGGCCATAGTCTTATGCTTGTATGTATTTTTTGTAACATTTCCAAAAATGTTAAGTGACTACAGTGTACTCAGGGCAAAATTTGTGGTAAACATTTAGGTTTTCATACCTGAAGAAAGAAATTGTAGTGGATGAGTTTTCATCTTCCATCTACAAGTGTTGTCCAAAATGTTTTTGCAAAACAGTCTGTACTTTAGTCAAATGTAACACAAAATTTCTGCAAATCATTCTGTGGTTAATATATTGCCTGTTTTATGATACCTAAAAGTGCGAGCATTCCTTGGTCATAAAACTGTGCAGAAAATGTTATGTGGGAGATACCTGAATTCTGTAACCTGAAAAGATTAAAGTAAGAGGCCTTAGCTTGAAAGTTCTAATGCTCAATAGAAGTGCAGTGTGCTCTGGGAAAGCTCAAAGGCAATGCATGATTCAGCTTATTGAAAGTGAAGCAGGACCTTTACAATGTTTTGTTTAGCTAGTCTGTCTGCAGTTTAAAGCAGCTTTTGATTCCCATGGGAAACGAACTTGACTTGGTGATGGCTTGGTGCCATTCTTTGTGTTTTGAGAAAGTGTCCGTCTGCCTGGCAGAAACAAAGCCAGGTTCTGGGGTGGTGACTGCCTTTTATTAGACTTGTTTTAAGAAGAGAGTTAAATTTAGTTGCAAACAAGGACACTTGTAAAAAGCTGTTCTCTATCTGGCAACAACTGAAAATTGTCACTTTGAATGGAGCCTTGAACACTTTCATGGAGCTTGTAATCTGCTGCTTGAAATACAGCACTCTGTCTTGCAAGAAATATTTCTTTTAGTTTTTGATTAAGGATATATAATTTGCACTTAAACTATAAAGTAGTCATCTGGGACTGCATGAACCTCCCCAGATTATGCAATTGTTTATATTGCTTATAGTTGCTGCATGAGATTTCAATGCAAATAAATTTAACTTTCAATTGAAAATATAAGTCAATGTTTTAAGCGGACGCTTTTGGGATGTCCTTTTAGGTTATAAACCAGGTTGAACTAAAGGTTTGAAAGTAAAGATGTTGGCAGTGAGCGATTAGCTTGCCACTAGAGTTAAATATGTGGGAATAGATCTGGACGGTGAGCCAGGTAAGAGTTCACAGGGAACAGTTGTATAGCTAGTTTTGACACTCCTTCCTATTTTGTGTTAACAAAAGTACACAAGAGTTTATTTGATAACGCAATAAAACAGGTTCAGATATTCTCTCCCATTATGAGACTGAGGGTATTTCTTTTTGCCATGTGCTTTGCAATCCTGAACTCTTTTCTCTTTACTTACTCAGAGCTTCCATTAAATCTAGTCCTGAGTGGGATATTAAAAATATTTGCCCTAATCAAAGCAACATGGTTCATCTATATCTCTCTTGCTGTGGTAGGGAACTCTTTGAGGAAAGCAGCTTGACATGTGACACATTGGAGAAGATTGGACAGATTAAATTTGAATTTGTTGGTGAAACAGAGATAATGGATGTTCACATTTTTAGAGCGGATACTTACCAAGGAGAACCAGCAGAGTCAGACGGTAAGACGGGCAGGGGGTAAAAAAAAAAAATGTGCTACAATATTTATTTTGTTTTTATGGATGATACTTCAAAGAAAATGTACTTCCCATCAAACTAAAAGTCCTTCGTGTTTGTTCAGCATAAGCAGTCTTATTCTGACATGCGATACTCTTATGATAATATAGTTTTGGCTGTTACTTGTATCTTGTCGATTGTTAAAATTGTATGCCATTTTAGTAGTGTCAGAATACAATGGCAGCACTTCGCTTTCATCAGTGTTAATAACTCTCAGAAATTAAAGGAAAAAATTATGCAAAATGCATGTCTTGAGTAAAAACAGTATTAACCTGCAATATATATATATATATAGACAAGTATATATGTTACAGTTTTTATAGCCATTCAGATACACAAAGTAAACACCAAATACTATTTGCTTGTGTGTTACTTTTACAGCAGAGAGAAAAATCATTCATGTCAATGCAAAATGATGTTATTTCATTTGATGACCAACTGTAAATCCTACCCGTCTACATATCTATCTATAACAAATACCCGGATGTGTAGTCAAGATTGCAGAACAGAGGAATGGGAGTAGGCATAAGTAAAGTGTCAGTTACAAGGCACAGGTACATCAAAACAGGTCCATAGTAGCTTTGCCTAACTTTGATGAATTAAAGCTATGTTTTTCAGGAGTACTATTCACTAATAAAAATACATTTTTATGTAAAGCAGTGTGAGTTAAAAGAATGTTCAGCCATTATAAGCCATACAGTGTTGTTTGATACCACACTGCCCTCCCCAATATCCTGCATCATTTAAAAACAAATATGCCCCTACTATTGATCATTCTGCTTTAACAGTATATGCTGTTATCCGTTTTCAATAGCAGCTGATTAAACAGCATACATGGTATAGGGATGGTAAGCTTCAGCACTTGACCAGTCATGAGTGTAGGGCTTTTAGTGAGATCAGATAATGTATCAGAAGTTCAGATGTCATCTTTATGTTAACCTGTGTACTGGATTTCTCTCAACACTAAATACGCTTTGGTTGAAAATGTCTTTCTTCACATTTTCCAAGTAATGTGCATTCAAATATTGGAGTGCAAAGTTAGCATTTATTATTTACTTATTTAATAAGGAGGGCTTTCCTTTTACTGCGAGGAGAGAGATATAGAGTAGAACCCTGGTTTAGGATTTTTCTAGGACCCAAAAAAAAGTTAAATCTGTGGAAAGTGTTATTTGATAATTAGTATAGGGCAGGGTTCACGGAGTGTAGGCCATGTCACAGACAACTTTACTAGTGATTTTCAGTCATAGCCTTTATTTACATCATTTTAGTAAGTCTGAGACAGTTGTGCATTCTGACATAAGCAGCAGCTTAGTCCAATTAGTCCTCCATTCACCCCAACAAAATCAAACAGGTTTGAATCCGTCTCTAGTCATGTGGGCTCTGTGGGCTTACAAGATAACTAATGAATGCTCATCTAGAAAACAATGCCTATACTGCAGCAAAGAAGAATAAGGAACGCAGGCATTTTGGACCTTGCAAACAGCAGAGAAGCTAATCTTGTCTGGTGTTTCATGTTTTACTTGCCATGACAGAATGGGAACAAAAGGGCAAAAAGTGCGGCTTAACTCACTGTACTTGTTTACCCTTTGTACATCACGTGCTCTGTCAGGCAATATTATTAACTGTCCCTTTTAAGGTGGCATGACCTAGCAACTAGAAGTCACGTAATGTGACATCGGATTAGCCTTTAATTTTTTACCTTTTTGTCTCTCACTTTCTCTCATATATCCAATGTGAATATACCTTGCTTTGTTCTGTTTCATTTCTGTTGTTGTCCGTTTCATTTTTAAATTATTTCTTTTTTTATGAAAGCAGGCATGTCATTGATAGCAACAGTGCTGTTGTTGAACTAAGGCAACAAGAAGTCAGGCTGCAGTATGGTTTGTACAGCCTTGATTAGTGAAAACAAAATAATTTGTCTTTACTGTGCAGCTCAGTTCCCATTTTTCACTCATATGTGGCATGAAAATGATCATTTTAGGAAAAATGCCATAAAATTTACAACTTTTTAGAAAGAATTTAAGCTACTTTCGTCACCACTTTTTGCATCCAACACCTAAACATCTCATGTACACCAGTCCTGTTGTGTGTCTTACATTCCTACTTTCAGATGCTGAAGTAATAACCACACACAAAGCAACAGCAGCCATTTTTTTTTCTATTCGTCTTTGTTGCCATCCTGATCTGATGAATTCACAGACATTTTGCATCGAAATGATGTGAAATTGCTTAGCAACTCGCATCTGCTTGACAGAATTGTTTTATTTATTTTATGCATGTTGGGCACATTCAGGATACTCTCTTATGACAGATCTAATCACTTGCAAAATTAATCTGAACAGCCAAACAAACAAAAAAAGATACAAGGCAAAAGTCAGAATGATGTCACTTTTCACTGCAGTGTGAAGTAACCAAGGTCTGTACTAGTTCCGACAAAAGTGTTTTTTTTATATTAAAATTAGCAAACATTAAATGAAGGAAAATGCTAAATATTTAAAAGATAAACTGGGGATCTAATGTATGTAACTTTATACATATGTCAAAATTATTACACTGCTTAATTTAGAGCTTCATATGAAAATTAAGGTTGTGATTTGTAGTGAATTATTGTACTGGTAATTTTATGATACCAGCTTCAACCTGATAGCATATCACTGTATTTTTAAAACAATTTTTTATTTTCTTATGACTGTTATATAGTCATATGAAAAAGTTTGGGAACCCCTCTCAGCCTGTATAATAATCTACTTTCGACAAAAAAGATAACAGTGGTATGTCTTTCATTTCCTAGTAACATCTGAGTACTTGGGTGTTTTCCGAACAAAGATTTTTAGTGAAGCAGTATTTAGTTGTATGAAATTAAATCAAATGTGAAAAACTGGCTGTGTAGCTCATTAAGCCTTGAACTTCATAGACAGGTGTGTCCAGTCATGAGAAAAGGTATTTAAGATGGTCAACTGCAAGTTGTGCTTCCCTTTGATGCTCCTCTGAAGAGTGAAAACATGGGCTCCTCAAAGCAACTCCCAAAAGATCTGAAAACAAAGATTGTTCAGTATCATGGTTTAGGGGAAGGCTACAAAAAGCTATGTCTGAGGTTTAAACTGCCAGGAATGGAATCAGGAAATGGAAGGCCACAGGCACAGTTGCTGTTAAACCCAGCAGGTCTGGCAGGCCAAGCAAAATACAGGAGCAGCATATGCACAGGATTGTGAGAATGGTTACAGAGAACCCACAGATCACCTCCAAGGACCTGCAAGAACATCTTGCTGCAGATGGTGTATCTGTACATCGTTCTACAATTCAGCACAATTTTCAAAAGAACATCTGTATGGCATGGTGATGAGAAAGAAGCCCTTTCTGCACTCACGACACAAACAGAGTCGCTTGTTGTATGCAAATGCTCATTTAGACAAGCCAGATTCATTTTGGAATAAAGTGCTTTGGACTGATGAGACAAAAATGGAGTTATCTGGTGATAACAAAAAGCACTTTGCATGGCAGAAAAACAACACTGCATTCCAAGAAAAACACCTGCTATCTACTGTCAAATTTGGTGGAGGTTCCATCATGCTGTGGGGCTGTGTGGCTAGTTCAGGGACTGGGGCCCTTGTTAAAGTCAAGGGTCGGATGAATTCAACCCAATATCAACAAATTCTTCAGGTTAATGTTCAAGGATCAGTCACAAAGTTGAAGCTACACAGGGGTTGGATATTCCCAACAAGACAATGACCCAAATCACAGTTTGAAATCTACAAAGGCATTCAAGCAGTGGGAGAAGTACAATGTTCTGGAATGGCCGTCACAGTACCCTGAATATCATCGAAAATCTATGGGATGATTTGAAGCAGGCTGTCCATGCTCGGCAGCCATCAAATTGAACTGAACTGAACTCATCAAAGGCTATAGGAGGCGTCTAGAGGCTGTTATATTTGCAAAAGGAGGCTCAACTAAGTATTGATGTCATATCTCTGTTGGGGTACCCAAATTTATGCAGCTGTCTAATTTTGTTATGATGCATATTGCATATTTTCTGTTAATCCAATAAACTTAATGTCACTGCTGAAATACTACTGTTTCCATAAGCAGTGTCATATATTAAAAGGAAGTTGCTACTTTGAAAGCTCAGCCAATGAGAAACAAAAATCCAAAGAATTAAGAGGGGTTTCCAAACTTTTTCATATGCCTGTTATACATAATGAAGCTTAAAGCTGAGATCTCTCACATGGCCATGGTTTTAGACTTCATTTTAGTCTCAGGTTAAATATGAACTAAGGTTACTTCCTAATTTTGATTTTTGATCTTTTCCAGAGATGAAGCCACAGTGGTTCAACTGTGATAAAATCCCCTTCCATCAGATGTGGCCAGATGACATATATTGGTTTCCTTTAATGCTGAAAAAAAAGAAATTTCTCGGCTATTTTAAATTCCAAGGACACGACATCATTCTTGAGCAGAAGTTAGAAGAAGTAGAACATCTTTAATATAAAAAAAAATATAAAGGATTTCCACCATTTGTGGGAGGGTGAAGCAGTTTCTAGATTCCAGGCCCTCTAGAAAATACTGCAGTGGCCAATTAAAAAAAAAAAAAAGAATTAAACATTTATATGCTCTCTCCTAATAATTTTTCATCAACTGTAAGTTATTTCCAGTGTTTGGTGCCTGCCCTGTTATGGCTTCAGGGCAAATTTTGGATAGCATCTTTTATTTCACTAAATATTGAAGAAAACTAGTAAGCGTAAAGTCATTTGTCATTAAAGCACTTCACACTTGAGCTGGAGAAAATAACATTTTACATAGTGCAATGAAGCCTGAAGTGCTGAAACACCAACTGATGGGTGGCAGGAGTCCACTCTTCAAAGGTCACAAAAAGCGCCAGTTAACACCTGTAAGTGGTGTTGAATTAGTTTCGCAGTGTGACTTTAATTTTGCTTTAATAGCAGATGGGAGCATAGAAATTGGACTCCAGCAGGAACCTAGAAATTAAGGCAAGCCTGGCCAACGCCAAACTGTGCTGTAAAAAAAATAAAAATAAAAGGTGCCTCTGTAGTTAAGGGTATAATCCAAGTAAGGTTCAGCTGCCAAACAAAATTAGTACAAACGGGCCACATAAAATTAAGAGAAAAAAATGTGATTATGAAGGGTGAATTAACTGTAAAATGAAAAGTGTTAGAAAAATGGTCCATAATTTGTATTAATTTCAATTTGGTTTTAATAAAAACTATAAAATGGCAAGTCGTTTGATCTAGTCCATATAGTTTGAGAAAATTATCATTTTTATTACTATGCAAGTCATAAATTAAAAGATTAATAACAGAATAAAAACTTTGCTTAATTCGGGGTTACTGTGGGCCAAGCTTTTTACCAGCAGGAAAAAAAAGGTAGAAGATGTAAAAGTAGTCAAACTAAGATAAGATAAAGTGGTTTAATAATTAAACACAATTTGTAGGGCAATGGGTCCCACACAACTGTGAAAATGTAATCCAATTTTGAGAACAGTTCACTTTTGCCCCTTTGAATACTTATCTATGTTATTTAAGATATGACAAAAAAAATGGCACTGTGAAAAATGATTTAATTTTAAAGCTTGATTTGAATGGGGAATCACATTTTTACAGGTGAGACAAAGGTGAGAACGGTGATGCCCAACTACACTTTGATAAGATCTTATTACTACACGCTGCCTTGCAGGCCTGTGGGTTGCTTTGCTGTTTTATGTATATTTGAGTTCATGCAGGACATGTGATTTATTTGTTTAGTTTCGGTTTACATTATACACTTCCCTGCTTTCCAGTTTTAACTTCCCTGATACACTATGTGGAAATTTCCTTACCAACCCAAAATGGGTTTTAAGACCAAGCAGTACTTGGAGCTTCAGATCTGATTATACTTTCATTACTCGGCAGATACTCTAACTCCGGGGTCTCAAACTCAAATTGGGTTCGGGCCCCTGTTGGTATTATCATGTTATACAGGGGGCACATGAATGTTCAAGTACAACAAGAGACTGTTAATATTCTTTAAATCTATTTTTATTTCCATTACTAACATTTTTTCAAAAAGCAAGCTGTACTCTAAATTCATTACTTTTAAATGTGCAATTCATTTTTCATTAAATTAACTTAAATAAATTAACAAGCCTTTGCTTTAACCTAACACGTGCAATACCTGAATACATTTGAACTTATATTCCATTTCTGTCCAGGAACCTGGCAGCATTTCTGCTCACACAGCCTCACCACATTTGTCCAAATGGAGTCTATAGTTGAAACTCTGAGTACAAATTCAAGATTAGGATCAGTAAACCTACACCTGTACTTGCATTTATTAAAGTTCATAGTTGAGAAAAGTTTTTCACACAGAGATGTGCTTCCAAAAAGGCACGTTACCCGACTGAACATTGTGGAGAGGATGGAGGTAATTCCCTCAGAAACTGTCCAGTCAAGTCTGCTTTTCCCTGTACTTCTCTGAACGTAGATTTTAGCTCACTACTGCACTGCAAGTCAAGATGTTCCATTTGGAACAACCTTGGAACTCTCTCCACATCGGCTGAAAAGGGGTCTGCAAACAGCTGGCAGGTGTTGTGGTGAGACCTAAAGTCGGCAAAACGCTGATCAAATTCGCACAGTAGGTTTTCAATGGCAGATGTATACGTATCACTCCCGAATGCTGTGCCATCATCCACAAAAGATCTACATGTTAGGAAATGAGTGAGATTTTTGGCAGAACACTGTGTTTTCCATGATTTCAGTTTTCTGGTGAAGTCTTTCATAAGCTGCTGGGATGAGGGATGAGCTGATCAGGGCCCTGGAGCTTCAGCTCCTGTGTAATGTTCACAAAGAAAATTAGGTCCATGACCCATTGTGGATCTTCCAACTCGGGAACATCCATTCTGTGATATGCCATGAAATGTATCACCTCTGTTCTCAACACAAAAAATCTCTTTAGGATATTTTCCCTGCTGCAGCCAGCGCACCTCAGTAACGTACGTCACAATAAGTTGACTCAATTTCTTCTAAAAAGGCTGTGAACTGGCGATGCTGTAAACTCCTTCATCTGATGTAATTAAAACATTTCAGAACAACAGGCATGTTCAAATTTGAAGCATTTGCTGCATAGTGCTTGTTGATGAATAATGCAATGTAAAACACTACCAGATCAGCTTTTTCCTCTTCTCATTTTTTTTGAACCAACGCTACCAGTCCATTTTGTTTGCCTGTCATGGCCAGGGCTCCATCTGTGGCGATGCCTACCATTTTGTTCCGTGGAAAACCAGCACGCTCAATCGCGTCACACGTATATCATTGCCTGTGGTACGGCCGTGCATTGGACATAAACTTAGCAATTCTTTTTACATCAAAGTGGGAATTAACACCCCTAATGAAAATCATTAATTGAGCAGTGTCAGTTTTGTTGGTATTTTTGTCAAACGCCACGAAGTATGCAGTAAAAACTTTAGCTTTCTCGCGTAACTGATCATAACTGTCATTTGATAACTCGCCTATTCGCTCTGCCGCGGTGTTTGCTGATGAGATATTTTTGAACAAGCCCGTCTTTTCTAGACACAATATTTCAGCGACTTTTAACATACAGTCCTTAAGAAACTGCCCTTTGGTGAATGGCTTTCCTGCCTTAGCGATTAACTCATTTACCACATAACTTGATTCCACTGCATCAGCAGCATCCTTCTTTGCTTTGCGGAAAAGACTTTGCTGTAATTTCAGGCCGTTGTGTAGCCGCGTAGCTCGTTTTTCCCTCTCTTTTCCCTGATACTTATCATACAGCTCCATGTTTAGTCAAGTAATGAAGTTTGAGATTATATTCTTTCAAAGCAGCAACTTTTTCTTTGCATGTAAGACAGATGGCATTTCCACTGAATTCTACAAAAAAAACTAATGTTCATCTTGAAATTGGCTGTGTTCTATTGACAACCAATTAATGCTTGGTTCAATTAAAAGTCAGATGTTTCTCATTTTTTCAGTGCAAGATGACTGTTCTTCAGCAAAGAGTGATTTTTTTCCTAACCCATTTTACTAATTTTTCAAAAAGGGTGCCAATAATAGTGGAGGGCACTAGATAAGCTGTGGCTATGCTCATTTAGGATTGGGATAGAAAATTTTAAATCCTGAAAACCAACATATAAAAAGAATGTGGCAGTGGACAGCTGAAAATAATATTATGGGATAGCTAATCTCACAAGGCCAAAAGTGCACATTATCCTGCTGTTGATACCCTTGAGTGAGTCCAGCTTAAATGCGGGTGTGAAGAATTGCTTTAAAATGTCACAGTCTGTGAACCATCCAATCCAATGCCTCATGAATGTCAAGGGGATTTAAACAGCAAAGAGCGATGGTGTTCTTGTCAATGTTATACAGCCAATAGCTGGCTGTGGTTTTGATGGGTAAACAGTCTATGGATGAAAAAGACCCTCAAAAACACCTATTAAGCATATAAATATACAACTTGTTGCAAAGTAAAAACCATTCTGTAAAATTAATTCAAGCTTTTACATTTGCAGCCACTGAATTAAAGGAAAAGGTAAATGATGCATTGCTGCCAGTTGTATGTTGTCATTCATAGTCCCGCAGATAAAGTTGGGAGTAAATATGATGTTCAAAGAGCGGGCAGCCATGTCTGTCAAAAGATGAACATCCTGGAGGGCAGCAATGGCTGTAGGCTTTTACTTTAATCAGTTTCTTAATTAGAACCCTTGTAAATATTAAAGCAATGTTTTATACAGAAATTTTAGTTAGCTTATTTGTTAAAATTCAGACCGGAACACAAAACATGAATGATGTTTTAAGAAAATAAAAAATCTACAGTTTGTCTTTGAAGAATGAAAGCGGACGGTTTTCTAATTTACAAAACTGGTTAGAATGAAAACCTACAGTCTATCAGGACCAACATTGAGGACCCCTGCTCAGAAAGGTGTAGTCAAGCTAAATGGTATGCCCACAAGTTAAAACGAGGAGAAAAGAACCAACTACTGTTAAGCAAGTCCTTTTTCCTTTTGGAAATGGAGAGCCAAAGGACAGACAGAGTTCTGTAGTCAATATGTCTGAAGCAGTAAATGTGCCTCCTCACAATGACACTGACACTAATCCAGCAGAACCGCTGTTGAGGCCTCACCTCACCAACTGCACGCCTAAACAAATAACTAAAGTTACTGTCTTAACTGTAAAAATCAACCATACTGTACCAGAATATACAGTTCCATGTAAACGTTTGGATATCCTGGCCAAATTATATTGACGTGATGGTTTTAAAAAAAAAAAAAAAAGGTACATACAACTCTTAATATACAGTTGCACTTTATTTAATATATTGAATAAGAGGGAAAAATGTACATGCGGCATTTGCAAAAGTGTGGGCACTCTTTCAGTTGTATAGTCTCATACCTCGTTCTGCAATTAGTTTTGTCTGGCTTAGCTCGTTAGGTTTAGTCAGGTCAAAAATCATCCATCCATCCATCTTCTGCTTATCCGAGATCGGGTCGCGGGGGGCAGCAGCTTGAGCAGAGAGGCCCAGACTTCCCTCTCCCCGGCCACTTCTTCTAGCTCTTCCAGGAGAATCCTAAGGCATTCCCAGGCCAGCCGGGAGACATAGCTCCTCCAGCGTTTCGTGGGTCTTCCCCAGGGCCGTCTCCTCTCGGTTAGACGTGCCTGGAACACCTCACCAGGGAGGCATACAGGTCAAAAATCCTCATTAGGAATTGTTAGCTGATGTCAGTTTCAGAGCCTAGTAATTTCTACAATTCTTGAAACACTGTGCCACACCCAACAATCATAGGCTCTTCTAAGCAACTAGCTGTGGGTCTAAGAATTAAAATATCCGATGACTACAATGCAGCAGATGGCTGTTAAAAAGATATCAAAGTACTTCTAGATAGCAGCACTGTCTGAAATGTCATTAAGAAATGGCAGTTTAGGAAAACCATGGGGGTCAAGACAACATCTGGAAGACCAAGAAAGCCGACAGGTAATACAGCTTGTGTACTGTGCAGGAAGGCTATGCAAAACCACCACATGGCTGCAAGGAGATTTAGTTGAGTGGTGGTGCACTGCTCTACTGTGCACAGACATGGCCTTCAGAGAAGAGCCACCCACATGACACTTCACCTGTGATCTCATCATAAGTATGCAGAACAACATCTGCGTAATCCTGAGGCACTTTAGAGCCAAGCGCTGTAAACAGATGAAGTTAAAAATCAAACTCTCCCGCCAAAACCACAACAAGGGAAAAAGGGTTAAAAAAACAAAAAGAAACACAGTGCCAAGTGTTGGGATCTATTCTGCTTTGGGGTTGCATGGCAGATAGTGGTACAGGAAAGAATTGATTCCTCAAAATAATCAACAAATCTTTAAGAATATCAGTCAGTGAGGAAACTAAAAATCATTTCTAAACTTACTACAAAGTACCTCAAGAAAACAAGGCGGACTGTTCTAGAATGGCTCTTGCAGAACTGCCCCGAAGCTGAACATCATTAAATACCTGTGGGCAGACCTTAAACGTGGTGTATGTGCAATGATGTTCCCCACAGCTGAAAGCATTCATTCCAAAACAAGCCTTCAAAGAGTCATGGCTGCCTGCATAAAATGTTTTTAAGCCGTTTTTTTTTTTTTTTAACCAAAGGGCGTGTGTTACCAATTGCTGACTTAGCAGGGTACCCAAACTTTTGTAAATGCCAACATTTTTCCAACTTATCTAATCACTTTCAACTGTATATTAGCACACAAATGCCGCTAGACAAACGTGGTCTCCATTTAGTGGATTCTGTTACTTCTGAAACCAACTGGCTGTACCAGTGATGATTTAGGTGTGGCACATTAAAGGAGATGAACACTGATGTGGTCAATTATTTTGTGTTTTATATTCATAGCTAATTTAGGCCACTTTGTAGAGATCTGTTTTCACTCATTAAAGAGTCGTTTATTGGTCAGTGTCAAAAAAGCCAAATAAAATCCACTGTGATTCAGTGCTGTATAACAATGCAATGTGGAAACTTCCAAGTGGATGAATACTTTATTTATAGACACTATGGTGCCCCCTTAATGTTGACAACCTCACCTGCTTAGTTTCAGAGCAAACAGAGGGGAAGAAATACAGACTCCCCAGAGAGACCATGTTCTGGAGACACGAGGCAGTGGCATTAGCCGTCTTACTATACGATCATTAAATAATTCTTGTTCATATGTGTGTGTTTTGTAGAATACAGCAAGACGTTCTCCGAGGTAGGCAGCGGCTTTTGTAAAATTCCATTTTATTTATAAAGATTTAATATCGGGCTTCACTTTTGATTGACAGAATTTTGCTAAAACATACATAATTGTTTTATTTAAGATTAATTAAAACTTGAAAAATGGTTAAGTACTGAAAATGTGTTTCACAATACCTTCCACAAATAAACCGTACCGTCTGCCACAGTAATGCCATCTTCAAAAATGCAGAGATAAAGACCTTTTTCTTTGTGAGCCTTTTGAAAGGATTAAAAGAAACGGTTATCCTGGTTTGTCCTTTGGTTGGTACCTTCAAAGCTTAAAGAACTGAAATAATGCAAAATTAAAATATTAGTATGAGGAACAATACCTTCATTAATTCACATGAAATCTCTAAGCTTCACCAAGTTAAAATGAAGGCCTCATTCTTAAATGCAATTTATTGTACTCCTGGAACAAGTAGAACATACAGCGTTTTTTAAAATAATGAGATAAACAGGAACTTTCCATATAGTTTATTTTAGCAGATGACTTTCAAAATTTTAAGAATACATTATCAAGAGCTTACATGATCAATTATATATTTATATATTTGAATACCTTCTTTTTTTCATAATAAAGTGCTATTCAGGATTACCTCATCTTAATGCACCCAAACTGATTTGCCGCTTAAAGGCCGTTGGACACCGGAAGGTCAACTACAAAGTTTGCTCCAACCCTTGTAATTCCATTAGAAACTTTGGCAAAATCCATAATCCTCTGCTACTCACGTTTTACAGACATAGGGCAGATTAAAAGAAATGTGTTAATGCAACCATTTGCCACATCTGTACAGAATAACATTGTGCATTACCCATCCATCAAAGTCATAAAGTCCAGTCTAAAAAGCAGCGGCACTTGACTAAAGTGGCACTCTTACTGTTTGGAAAACTACAGACTGACTCTGGACGTGTTCTACTGTTCAGAAGGTGCTTAAAAGGCTTGGTAAGTGGCAATCTGTTTTAAGGAAACATGATACAAGGAGTTTAAAATGACCATAAACAGATCTCTGCCTGGAATGTACTCAAGAGGTAGCAGTCAAATAACCAGTAAATCATCGGTTGATGTTTTTATCTATAAAATTCAAAATATAGCTTATCATGATTTCCTCTTTTTTTGTATACATGCAGATTTATTGGTCTGCAAAACATAATAAAACTGCTTTAATTCATGGTTAGGTATCAATAGTTAAGAAGATTAAATTGGTGCATAATTAGTGGAAAGTCTAAACTGGAGTGTATTAAGCCAGAGTTAAGTATTTATTACTGGAGTTAAAAAGCAACAAAGGCAAGCAGCACACTAAAATAAATGCACAAAAACCATACAAGCAATAAATGTCTGGCAGCCCAACTCGACACACCAACAAATTCAAAAAAATCTTCCAGAAAAGCAGATGCATAGTGTGTTAATAAAGCATGCAATGCCTAGTTCTGTGTTGTGCAGATGATCAGAAAAAAAGAGAGTGGACCAGGCATGGTGAAATCTCTGGACTGCAGTTAGAAAGATTTCTGTTCCTTAAGTCGGAGTGACGCTCCAAAGTGAGCAAGATCTCCAGCATGAAATACAACCAAAACCAAACGCATGTTAATCAACCAACATGGTTTCATTTCCATAAGGTCCTGCACCTACTGCAGTTCCCCAAAAGTCATGTTAGATAAAAACGCAACATTGGTGAACCCCAAAGCAATCTACAATTCACATTTAATGCCAGGATCTTACAATCTCCTGTACAACAGTGCCACCTGCTGGACTAATGTAGACACTGCTGAGGAGTGAAAGCTAAAGCACTGCAGTGCAGGGAATGAGGTCACATTTTATCTATCATCTATCTATCATCCTCGGACACTCTTGGCACGAGGCTGCTGTTTGAACATTGCTATGCATTTAACTAATCATAATCGGTATGTCTGCATTTGCATTAACTCAAATTCCAGTTTATCTTCTAACCCAACAGCAAGTGAAGGCACTTTTCTGAATGCTAAATGCATTTTCCTTGTGTGCTTTCTCAAAAGGCATGCTCTAAATATTCAAAATACAATTACTTGTTTGAAACTTTACACTATACAGAAAATAGAACTCTGAAATGACATCAATATGATGTGAAGTACACGACTCCATGTGTTTCGATTTCAGACAAAAAAAAAAATGACACAGATTACTTTAATTTTTTTCTATAGTAAGAGACAAATATGATTGAATGAATCTGATCTGAGCCTTGTTATTACTATAAATACACAAAGACTCAACAACACATTATTTTTAGTGAGTAACGCTCATTCAGAAATGACATTTCTGCTTAAATCTTGACAAATAACCTTGGCACCCCATTTCTTTAAAAGGAGAGTGAACACTTGGGTGGTATAAACGGTACTTAACACACACCTGTATTTAGCTTGCCTTCTTTTCAGCTTAGTGTTGGCACTAAATTACATTACAAATATTTCTAAATCCCTCCAATTTCCAAAAAATGCAATATGTACAATTTCACATTTATTCATACTAGGCAGTTATTTGCTTAATTATCTATATGATGTAAATTGTAAATAATAAAGTATTTGGATAAAAATCATCATCATAATGGAATATTATGAAAACCTCTAAACTTGCAACTTGGTCAGCTAACAGGAGAAAATCGCTACATTTACGTTTCTGTATTTCACTAAATATATGATGAATTCATTTACATTTTTGTACATTTTCCTTCATTCAGGCATACTTTCTAATCCGATCTTGCTTTACAAATGTTATTTTGTAGCCTGTCTCCTAGAATGGAGAAAGCGGTTTGGGGAAAAATTGTGTATTATAACATGTGTCAAAACTGAGTATTAGAACCTGTGTCATTGTATCATGCGATAGTCCTTTCCTTGCGAACACAGAGAGCTGCACTAAGATCTTCTCGCTGCTTGCGCAGAACTCTGGTCAAAGGACAACATGGCAGTGAGAAATCAGAAGGTGACAGTCTTAAGCTTTAATTAGTAAAAAATGCAAGGCTTTTCCAATCTCCTTGTTGGGGGGTCAGTGGTGGCGAAAGTAGTCCGCTGCATCCTCCAAACAGGGAGCCAAGTTTAGGCTGAAGATCATTCCACACCTCACTCATCTAGAAAGAGAGGGAAGAATAATTTAAAAAGTGCCATTCCCATGCTCAAGGTGTTTCACAGAGTTTCATAAAGAAACAGAAGGTATATGTAACATTGGGTGTAGATAGAACATTAAAATAGATACAGGATATACAAACGGGAATTAAACAGAATAAAATACAATAAGCCAGAGTAAAATAATAAATTCAATACTACAAGAAAGCCTAGCAAAACACATCATTTGTGATTTAACACACACACAAATTATACTCAACATCTGGATAGAGAGGAAGACTTAAGGAGGCAGAATGTCAAGTTAAGTTAAAAGCCTTCCTGAACTGATGAGTTTTAAGTGTTTTTTAAAAGAAAGAATGGAGTCAGCTGATCGAATTAATTTAGTGAGGTCACTCCAAAGTCAGGACACAATACAGCTAAAGGCCCTGTCACCCATAAAATGCAGGTCAGTGTGGGGCACAACAAGATTGGCAGAATCAGAGGACCTTACTTTGCAAACAGGAGCATAGCGATGGAGAAGGTCACTGATATATTCCAGTGCAAGGCCATTTAAAGGTTTATGTTATTAATAGAATTTTATTTTTAATTCTGTAAGACACAGGAAGCCAGTGGAGGTGAAGCAGGATGGATGTTATGTTCTCACTGTTGCTGGTCTGTGTTAGGACTCTTGCAGTAGAGTTTTGAATCAACTGTGATATAAGATTAGAAGCCTGGCAGAGAGTTGCAAAAATCAATGTAGGATGTGATAAAAGCATGGACAAGTTTCTCAGCATTAGAAAAAGAGAGGAGTGAGCAAACATGGCATATGTTATAGAAGGCAGGAATATTTCTTAATTTGGTTAATGTGGATGGAACAAGAAAAGAAGGAATAACAAAATGACACCAAGATTCCTTGCATTAGAAGGTCTGATGAGAACCCAGTCAAGAGTGACTGAGAAGCAGCTCATTTTCTTAAGTTGTGCTTTGGTGCCAGTTTGCAGGAGTTCAATTTTGTTGCAATTTAATGTGAAAGAGTTCTGCTCCATCCAGGTTTTAATTTCACTCAGGCAAGTTGTGAGCGGAGGAAGTCCTGATGAAGTTTCACTTTTAACATTGAAATAAAGCTGAGTTGAGTATCATCTGCATAAAAATGATAACCCAGTCCATAGCTATGAATGATATGGCCAAGGGGAAGCATAGAGATACAGAAGAGCAAAGGGCAGAGGACAAAGTCCTGAAGAACCCCCTGTGACACCGGTGCAGGATCTGCCTTTGCCAAGACTAACAAACTCTTGCCTGTCAGTCAGATAGGACTAAAACCACTGGAGGGCAGTGCCACAGATACCCAGCAAGTTCTCCATTCTGGACAGTAGAATGTCATGTCTGACAGTGTCAAATGCTGCACTAAGATCTAACAGAATTAATATGCTGATATGTCCAAAGTCTGCTGCCATAAGCAAATCACTGGTTACCCGAAGTAGAGCAGTTTCACAGTTGTGCTGTGCCCTGAAAGCTGACTGAAAGGGTTCCATCAAATTGTTAGAAGTTAAGTAATTGGTGAGCTGGGAAGTCACAATACACTTAAGACTGTCAGCATCAAGGCCAGACTTTTTTTTTTCTCCCAAGAAGTGATCTTAAGGGAGGCTGGCACAAAGCCAGTGTCAAGGGATGTATTTATTATTGTCTTAAAAGTCGAGATCATGGCATTAAGGCAGGATTTAAGAAATGTGGTGGGGATGGGGTCCAGAACACAGATATTGGGCCTCATCTTACAAAGCAGGCCATTAACAACTGCAGATGTGACTGGTGAAACTTTAGAAAAAGAGCTGAATGGAGAGGGAAGACAGGGAAAGCTATAAATGGATGATGGATTTATGTTAGTTGAATTATTTAGATCTTTAGTTTTATTGTGGAAAAAGTGGAGGAACGTTTCACAGACTTTGGTAGAGGAGATAAGTGGGCCAGATACAGGTTGAAGTAGTTTATTAACTACAGAGAACAAAACCCTTGGGTCATCATGGCCACTTTCTATTATTCTGCCATGTGTGTTCTTAGCTGCAGTTAGTGCACCACTGTAAGCCCTTTGATGGTCAGAGAAAGTCAGGATGTGCACGGTGAGGCTTGTGTGTCTTACATGACATTCTCTCAAGGCGTCGTCCAGCTGCTTTCATAGACCGTAACTCTGAATTGTACCATGGAGAAAAAAAAGGTTACACAAGTCAAAAAGCTGCTTATTCCTACCATTTGACTTTAGAATTAGCCCACTAAGCCCTAGCATGCAAACGTATTTTAACATTGAAGTCAGAGCATCTTCTGTCTTTTCACAGAAGATAAGTTGTAATTAGAGGACAAAACTGGAGAAGGATGGGGGAAGCTTGGCCACCATCTAACAGCAATCAATCTTTATTAAGCACTTCAGTACACTTCTAGTATGGATGAATGAAGACAGTGAATTTGGTGCACAGTGACTACTGAATGGTACTGCTGCCAGGCCAAGCTATCCTGCACCATGAGAACATAAATAAGTTAATACAATACAAAGGATAAAGAAGCCTTAGAAAAGTGAAGGAATTTTTTCTTTAATATTTCTGTACTTCCTTTCTAGAGAAGAAAGTTAGAAAGTCACAAATTCAAGTATTTGATGCTTGTCACATCATACCCAAGAGAACTTCAGGCTGGAATGGCTGTCAAAGGTGCTTCCACAAAATATGAGGTAAATGGTCTAAAAATATGTCAATTATTTTGTTTCCTTCACAAATTTGTAAATATTTCTAATATTATCTTTTCACTTTGCCCTTCTGGTGAATTGAGTGCTGTTTAACCTCTGTTGTGTTATGTTTACCCCTGGAAAAAGGAGTTAAAAATATTACTGTGTGTAACAGAAACATGTAAATACCAAAATGCCAATGCAAATACAGTAGGAAAGGTATGTAGAGTGAGCACTGCTGTACTTATGAGGATTCAGTACATGTCCTTTGTATGACATGTTTTGAAACAATTATTAACGTCTTTGACTTTCTACTTGATCACAATTATTTTGACTTTTTGCCATGCACATACAGTTAGGTCCATAAATATTTGGACAGAGACAACTTTTTTCTAATTTTGGTTCTGTACATTACCACAATGAATTTTACAAGAAACAACTCAGATGCAGTTGAAGTGGAGACTTTCAGCTTTAATTCTGTGGGGTGAACAAAACGATTGCATAAAAATGTGAGGCAACTAAAGTATTTATTTTAACACAATCCCTTCATTTCAGGGGCTCAAAAGTAATTGGACAATTGACTCAAAGGCTATTTCATGGGCAGGTGTGGGCAAGTCTGTCGTTATGTCAGCATCTGGTGTCTGAATACTTTTCTAAACAAACTAAAGAAGAATGGGAGCAACCCTTAACTTTGTAGGAGCCAACTGACATTATATATTACATTTTACATTATATGGCAGCTTTTCTTTTCAGCACCACTACAGAATACAGCATGATGTGCTTCATCCAGAATAAATGCAATACAATGTCTTCATACCTCTCTGTGTCCTTGTATCTGCGAGTTTACAAGTGCCCCAATTATGTAGCAAGTGATCTGAAGATAGATGAATATCAGCTGTGTCTCCTGGCAAAGGCAGAACAAGGAAAAGTAGTTCCGGAGCTCCATTGTCAATATTGCATTCTCTTGCTAAAAAACAAAACAAAAAACAAAAAAAAAAAAAACATCTATCAAAAGTGTTTTACATTGTAGCTGTACAGAATGCACTATTTACTAACCACACTATTGTTCTGACCACTGTTACTAGATATGATAATGAAGAGCAACAGGAGATACAGATTTCAGTACTCAAAACGCATATTTAGCTTTACAAAGCCACTGCGGCTAATCCTTTCTTTGCAACATTCATCAGTTAATTGAGTTGTTATACTTTAATTCGGGTCTGGTTCATCCTCCTTACCAGGGATTAGGATTTGGTGCCACATACATACCAGTATGACGCATGCACTGTTTTATACATACTGTATTTAGTTTCCTGGGAACACGGAACAGCAAGCTCTCCCAATAGATCGATTGTACTGTATTAAATGAGGGATTGTAGGTTGACTATAACTTTGATACATCCTGTGTATATGAGAAATAATGTGTTTGATTGGGCTGCCATGCTCTGTTATTCTCACTACGTAGTGTGTTCTGTGAGTTAATCCAAGAAAGGACCTTTACTGCATCGCACGTTGTCCACTGTGTTAAAGAACTAATTTAATAGTCGTCTCATCTTTAAAATGTTAGATATTCAGGACATAAAATATTATCCGTAAAAGAAAGCTCATTATTCTCCTCTGGTATGGTGGCTCAAAGGTAAATGCTGCGGTCTCACGGGTCCAGTGTACTTGGTTCAAATCCATCACCTGTATGCGGTTTGCATATTCCTTCCGTGTCTGTGTCAGATTTCCTCCAAGTCCTCACAATTTTCTCCCACATTCATGATTCTAAATTCCCATGCGCAAGTAAGTGTAGGTGGGTATGTGTGCCCTGTGTAGGCTTGGCTTCCTGATCAGGGTGCATTTCTGAACTAGCATAAACATAAATTAAACTTGAGACTTGACTGTGTAACATTCTACTGTACCTCTCCAAGATGGTGCATTTTAGCACCACTGCTATTAATGGAGGCTGAATACTACTCTTATGCAAAAGATGCTTCAATTTTCTGCATTCAGCAACAAGCTAGAGATATAATAAAATAATACCTTAACATTATATAACATATTACCTTAACATTACTTTACAAAAATTAAAGAGCAGCTCTTATTTGGACACTTAACGCTGTAGGCCATACTTACATAACCCTGCATTTTTTTCCTAAAGAGTTTGACTTCTGGAACTGGCATGTTTACAAAAAACACAAAAACCAGAGATAAAAAACAGAGGAAATGAACAACTCTTCAGGAAATATGGCCCAGATTATCTTTTAAATTGCTCTGTATAAAATGTGTTTATACATTTTTGGGGCTCTGAAAAAGCCAATACTGTGTACAAAACAAGCTAACAACAAACTAGCATCCAGTATTTGTCAGTTCTCTTTCCAGCTGTACCTGTACAATGCGAGACTCCAGCTGTTCAACAGACACTGGCTCCTTACTCTGTACGGTAGCAGATAACATCTGACGCTTCATTAGGCTGTATTTCTGTAAAGCCCGATGATGTTCATGCAAAACGCCCTTTTCATGTCTCTCACATAAATCCTAGTTTAAAAAAAAAAATAATAATTTGGTCAGTTCAAAAACAATTTAATTACTATGGATAAATTGCAAAGAAGGTAGAAATGGATAGTTTATTTACACTTAAAACAGATGTTATCACACATGCACAAGCTCTGTATCATTTTAGTTTAGTCAATCTTGGAAGCAGAAATATTTTATTTTCAAAATTCATCATTTTTCATTAATTCTGACAGTCCTAATCACTTTAGTAAGATGGGATCTAGTAACCACATGGACAGTATTTAGCAAACTTGTGTCTCAGGAATTGGCTTGAAGAAGTAAATAAAATTCTTTCATCACGTTAGTTTACAAAGGTTACATTTATCAGGCTTCAATGATTAGTAAAAACTGTCTTGTCAGTAATGCCCATCTGTCAAACTGTTAACCTGTATTTGAAATGTTTTTTGTCAAAGACTGCTGTAATTTTTTAAATAAAATTTGCATATTTTTCCATCTGTGTAGAATAACTGTTTGCTTAGTGCTACTGTATACAATAAGCACATTTAACTCTATGGCCCATGTATAGGGGGCAACAATAAGAATGTCTACAGGAATTCTGGGCTTAAACAATGCACAATCATTTTTTCATTAAAACTCTCTCGTCTTTAGTAACACGCTTTGTTTAATGGGATGTTTTGTTGCTCCTCTTGCTATGCACAACTAAATGCAAATGAGAATTGGATTTACTTTTCTTATGTATTAGGGAAACAATTAAATGCTTGCACACAATTTTAGTAGTCAGGCTATTTATGTTGATTTTGTCATATGTCAGGATGATGCCTCGAGGTCTTCAACTAAATGATTATACAAATGTGCATTTAACTCTTATTAGCTTTCAAAGAAGAATCCCATACAGTAAAAACATGGTATTGTTTTCTTTAGGAAGGTGGCTTGTGGGGTGTTTTTTTGGAGGGGGGCGGGGTGGGGGTGTTGTTGAACTTCGGAAAATGAATGTACTCTCGTCATTTAAGTAAAAATCGCATGTACATCGTTCCCAAATTTCTTAAATAAATAAATAAATTAGTAGAGTGAAAACAGAAAAAAAAAACATATAATCAGATGAGCAAAGTTAAAACACAAATCTGTTCAGGGATAAATGCAAAAATATAAAGACAAACATTTATTTAAAAATGATTTTTCTGCATTAATAAGCCTAACTCACCTTGTATGACTGTAGTAAATCTAAGAAAAGATTCAATTTTTCAACAACATCATCCTCTTCCCTTTTACCCTAAAAAAATATTTTAAATATTGTTAAATTTAAAAAAAAAATAGTCATCATAATGAACATCAGGATTTCATGTTCATCAATATAATTGAAGTCTGCTGCAATCATTTAACGTTCAGTCTTGGTTTAGTAATCTTACAGTAAAAGATGCAAGCACTGGCAAGTCTGCTAACCACTTATGCACAGAATGAATTCTAAGATGCACCAGTGCAAGCAGACCCATCAAATTTCATCTTTTGCAAAAGGATAAAAGCAAATATTTGTGTAATGCAAAACCATACGTTAACAGACGTAATCTATACTGCCAAATTATTTGTGTGGTACTGATGTCGCATAACTCATACTACACCCTATATCCAACTTAAAGTATGGTTAGAGCATCTCATATTTTTGTCTAGGGTTGCAATAACTGGCAGAACCACCACCTTACAGAAAGAAAACAAAGTCTTGAAGAATAACAGAATAAAATAATTAAAGATGTGTGGTTCTTTCAGAATTTTCACAATACCAACAAAAGTAAAAATAAATAAGTAAAAATAAAAAAAAAAGTTAATAGATATGAAAATGCTGCTAAGTGGAATAAGCAAATCATAAATAAAAGGTTTCATTGCTGAAAAAACGTAAAAGGTGATAAATATGCCTGAACAGCAACAGAAGACATATGTAATAAAAGTTTATTTTTGTTGAAATAGTTATGATCCATTGATTTTTTTTCAGCGTTTCACATACCTGCTGTGCAGCTTTGTCTGCCAATATTGCAAACTCCACAGACAGTCCTTTCAAAGACTGTCTCAAGGTACCCCAAGTGTTGTTGTTTGTGGTAGCCCAGTATGGAACTGAAATGGTATCTGACCCCAGAGCACTGCAATTTTAAAACATCAATATTAGGGTACAGATGTAAATCTCACTCTGATGCAACTTCTGATAATATGTACATCATTTCAATTGCTATTAGGTACTTTATAGTTTCTCTCACTTTTAAAAGGCACCTTTTTCACAATTTCGTCAGCTAAATGACCGAAAGCAGTAGCATTTAGATAAGTAATTTCAAAAGTTGCAATCTAAGTGTACAATTATTTGGGCAGTGTGCATACCACAACACACTACATTCAGGGCTAGGCAGCACTGTTACAGTATCAGAATATGGTCCATAATCAACACTAACACTGATAAATCTGAAAAAGCATTTTTTTCTTCCATACAGAAACATTATTTTAGACAACCAAAAAAGGTATCATTTCAAAAAGCTCTTCAAAGTGTGCAGATATAAAAATACAGGGTCTAGCACAGCAGTATGGCTGCTGAAAACTGAGCTTTTTGAAAACACGGACATTGTAATTGTTTTGTGACCAGGTACCAACTTTAGTTTGCTCCGATAATTCACTTAGTGATCTCATCTTTAATGTCATGATAATTCTTTCCTAGCTTCTCTACATTAGCTGATGGATACTGGGCCTTGATACACAAGAATATTTTGCTGCATTTATTTTAGCCAGACCGCTGGTCTTTATTTTCAAAGCCTTTGGCAACCTTATATTTGCGTGTAACCACTGGAGCCAATTTTACTTCAGCATCTGTCCACAAAGAAGTCCATTTTGTTTTGGTTTTTGATCTACTCTGGATTTGCTCCATAAATAAATGTCATGCTTGGCTGCTAAACTGTATATAACCAACAGAAAAGATCTATGCATTTTTAGCCAATTCAGTGTGGATAATAAAAATGGTATGAAAATGCCAGTGTGATCAGAAACCTTTAAAACGAAAACAGCATTTTTAAGTTTTAGTGCTTGTGCAGAATAAGCCTTACACTCATCATTAACAAACATACAAATAAGAAGAGCTGCAGGAAGGTAAACTAATTGATTTTTGTTCAGGGTTACATGCCTTAGTTCTTTCCCAAACATCATCAGATCAGTTGCATTCTCCACAGACCGTATAGCCATCCTCTCTGCACGATCACGCAGCTTCTGGAAACTGTTGAAGATGTTTCGTATTAATTCTCTACTGGCAGAAAACTGAGCCTGGATATCAGGTGGTAGATATTCCTAAAATAACAATACAACAAATTAGGAGGAAGTTCTGCAAACTACTGTTGGATAAACATGAAAATTATGAAAATTAAATGACAAGTAGTAACATGAATATACAGGAATATATCTTGACAGTCTGGTGACAAGTGCTTGTAACTCGCATGTCTAGTATCCTGTGTCTGAATTGTACACATGGTTGCTATGTGTAGTCTGTACATTCCCAACCGGTTTGATTCCATCTCTTTGAAATGTGGGAGATAAATTCAGGTTAGGTTATTTACCAATTCTAAATTGGCTCTGCATGAATGTGGGTGCCTGTGCAGGAGTGGTCCTTGTGATGGCCTAGCATGCAGTCCAGAGTGCGTTCCTGCCTCACATAGGAGCCTACTCCAAATTTATGTTTTGTGATTGACAAATAGATACTATATTAATAATCTACTAGGGAAATTTAATTTGCTGTAGTATACGAGGTGTGGCAGAAAAGTAATGAGACTGATTTTTTATTTACCAAAGTTTTTATTTTTTTCAAACATCAATGTTATCCTTTTCAAAGTAGTTCCCTTGGGCAGCTACACACCGATGGAGACGTTGTTCCCACTGTTGGTAGCAGCGCTGGAAGTCTTCAACCGGTATGGTCTTCAGCATGTCTGTTACACTCTTTTGGATGTTTTCTAATGTCCTTTGAGGACATTTTTCAGTTTAGGAAAAAGGAAAAAAGTCACACGGACTGAGGTCAGGTGAACCACAGGAATGCGTTTTTTCGATTGTCCTTCTGCTCAATTGTGAGGTTTTTCTGCACCAATTTGGCACAGACCTTTCGCATGTGCAAATGTTCAGTCAAAATTTGATGAACGGTAAATCTGTTCAAATTTAATTGTTCACTCAACATTCTTAATGTTAAACGACGGTCTGATCTCACAAGAGTCACGTAGTTAACAGAAGGAGTTGAAACTCGCACTGAGCTATGGGAGGGTACTGATACACGTGCTCTATCAAGGACAACAGTGCAGCGTTGCCAGATCGCTTGCAGTGTTGCCAGTCTCATGACTTTTCTGCCACACCTGGTATTTTAGTGTATCATATAGTACAGAGGGTTGACTTGAGACTGGAGCATCCTGACGTTAGTATATGAAATCAAAGACATTTTCAAGCCATGATCCCCCTCTGTTTATCCTGTGCAGAACATTTCACCTTCTTCACTCTTTCCATCCTATTATTAGTGCTGCTGTTCTGCCAGCAGCCTTCATTTGCAAACATGGGAAGCCCCATAACTCTATGCAATCACTTCTAGGCATTGTGCGGAGAACAGGACATGGTCAGGTAGAACAGCCCCTTTGCTACAACATTATTATTGACAAATATCGAGAAACACAAAAACACTTGCTGGCTATTTCTTTTTTCTAGAAGGTCACCAAATTTCAATCAGATCCATCAAGGTGTTTTTAAGATTTATAGGCATTTAGTTTTTAGGGGGTTCCCTAGATGAATCATTCTTCCAAATTTCAGCTTAACTAAACAGGAAATCGTTAAACTTTGCATTTAACATGTATAGTATTGATTGGTGTATGTGTATTTACAGTATACATTTTTTTTTTTTTTAAAAACAGAAACACACTGTTCTGTGAACACCGATCTACTCCTAGTAGAAACAGTCACTTCTGTGGTGGAAAACTTTCACTTAGGAAGAACTCACAACAACTTTTCCAGTAAACGAATGGCATATTTTTTCCTTTTTATCAATCACAGCCACAAGTGAAAGGATGAAGCAGGGTATATTTCTGGTTAAAGGTTAAATAAGTTGCTGAAGAAGGAAAACACTATCTAATAAAATGTATTAACAGGAAGACATGACAATAAACTCCTTTGAAGATAATAAAATGGAAGCCAGTGTATGTACTGTAAAATAATTTACACTGTAACATCTCTTAAAATACTTTTTGCTACTACATATAATGCAACATATCCCTAGTGTAAAAATACAGCGTATTGTCCTGACTAATGCTCAAGTCAATCATAAAATTTAAATATGGTTAAAACAGAAAAGTCAAAAACAAAATCTATGCAATCAGAAGTCATTGTATTACTTAACATTTAAAAGTTTCAACACAAAGAAAAAAAATATACAAATACCTTAGCCTTTGTTGCAATTTTACAAGTCAAGAATTCATCACCAGCTCTTTTAATAGACTCACGAAGTTTGTTTTGCACATCCTAGTAGAATACATAAGTAAATATTAAACCTAAAGTATTTCCAAAAATCAAACTAAGCTACTACTTATTAATAAAACTGCAAAAAGACAGTTCTGTAATCATGCTGTGAAAACACTGAAAATGCTTCACTTGTACTACATCTTAAAAAGCTTAAGATACTGGAAAAATGTTTACTTGCAGTCAAGTAAAAATTAGTGCTACAAAACTTTTAAAAGAAATAGTAAAGCTTAATTCAATCTTTACACTTTGAAATGAACCATATTAGATCTGCTTAAAAGTAAAAAATAAACAAACAATCTTCATGTTCCAAATATTGTCATCATATACACGTCTGTAGTTTAATGCTATTAACCAAAGTCAGCTAATAATAACAATAATAAAAATATTAACCACTACAACCATAATAATACACACACATACAATGCTCATTGAAAAGAGTTACCTACAGAACTGTTCAATGTGAGGAATATTTTTATGAGTTCATCTTCTGAAAAAAAAGGGTGCCGGGCAACAAGATTAATGAAACGCCTAAGACCACGCCGTCGACCTTCAATGAACTCCTTTTCAGATGTTGAAGTCAAAACTGTTAACAGCAAGCAAGACAAAATACAGTTTGTTCCCTTTGGGGATTATTTACTTAACTAATGCTTAACAGATAACATTTTGTGCATATTTATTATTTTTCTGTCATTTCTTAAAGAAAACATCACATATGGACACACTTTGGTCACTTCTATTCAGAAGAGTAAGTAGTATAATAAGTCTCCAGGTTTCATCACTTCATCAGTTTATTATAAAAATAAATTTACACATAAATCGTGAAAACCTTTCCTGCTTTAACTGCTACTGTATCTAAAGTTACATCTATTGTATATTCTATTGCCTAAAACTATTAAATAAATGCAACAAAAATGACTTATGATGGTAAACCATTATTCTACCTCATTTATCAGTTTGTGTAAATTTATCTTTTTTTTTTTTACCTCCTTTTAGTACTCTTTTCGGTGGGAGTGCCGGCACCATGCGATAGGCAAATCTATGGAGTAAGACTTCATGCAATACATCAAAGTCACTGTATCTACGGTAAACTGATGTTCTAAAACGCTGCATGGAAATGAAAACAAATGTTAATAATCTGAAAATCACATTTTTAATTACATTTATTCTTAACCATCCTTTTAATGCAGCCAAAAAAACTAAATACACAAAATGGTCAAAAACAAATTACGATCACTCTATTAGATGGTATTAGCAAATGAAACATGTTTTACACACATTTATAATTGTGTGCTTCATATCAAACATTTTTCAGTTGATTCGTACACTGATAAAGACAAGTAAATAAACCCTCAAGAAAATGAGCAAATTAATAAGCCCTTACAAAATACACCACTCACTGTATACTCAGCATTATGTTGTTTCACTTATTCCATACAGGTCTTCAATGTCAAATATCTTAAAGTACAAGTTCAAAATTTTTCAAGTCAAAATTAAATTTCTATAAACATGTTATATATGAACTTGTCATGTGAAATTGTGTTTTAAAAGTTTTCTATAAATTATAAAAAAAAAAATACACAGCAAGTCCTGGTGTTATTCAATGTACCCTGTGGGGCACAGGGCATAAAGCATAGAATATATACATTTTTCAAGCCAAGACTACTGTTGTGTATTGATCCGCATCTTACGATTACATACCCACTGTAAAATAGCTTATATATGTATTTTTTTATATAACCTAAACCCCAGTATTACAAGATTAAGCCTTTTTAAAAGAGACCAGCTATGTATGTAACCTCAGCATTTGTCTTCTTCCACAATAACCTATCATACCCCAGGCATAGTTTCCTTTCAAAAGACAAAAATCACAGCAAACTGTTTGTGCCATGTGGTTGGTTTTGTTTCGATTTACTTCTGTATTAATGTGAGATCTCACACAAGCAAATAGAAAACATACCCTTACGTCAAGAAAAATAGTACCAGGAATACGTGATGATTACGATTATTTCCAGATCCCTGTTGTCACAAACATGCGATGGTAACAAGAAAGGAATGTTTTCTTTTATCAAAACTCAAAGAGGACACATTCATTAAGTTTTTATGCTTTTATTTTCCTGTGGAGCCCCATAAATTTCATTGTAAAACGCCAGGACTGGCGAAGTATTAAATCAAGATTATAACCCGCTTTCTCCTTCAATTTTTTTTTTTTATTTTTTAAGCTGGATGTGACAATATGATTGACAATATGACTGACTGACATTTTATTGTTGTTCAAGCAACTGAGTTCTTCCCATAGCATTAAGAAATATAAAAGCAATTTTTTTTTTTTTTTAAATAATGGCTTATTTAAGTACAAAATCATTCTGAGGAGCTAGGCTGATAAAATGTTAACCTAAATTACCAGTCTTCCCATAGATGAGAAGCAAAATCGGGAGTGTACTCCCCTCAACTTTTTCGTATACTGAGATAGAGGAAAAGGCCATCAGAACCACTTCCAGTTGTGCAATATTTCAAATATCATATCTGTTTATCATAACTAATTGATAAATATCAATACACAATCATTTCTCTCTATTTATAATCAAACTGCATATTAAAATGATATCTTTGCACTAGGAGAGATCAAAAACAGTGGTGGAATTTTTTTTCATAATTACGTATGCATTACCTACATTATGTGCAAAGTAAAAGGAGTTATAGTCGCCTAAAAACACACAAAAAGTGTTCGTATTTTATATTTGTTGCAATAAATTGCTATAGGTAAAACTGCATTTAGCTAAATTTAATTATGATAATGATGGCGGAAATAAAAAAAAAATGTGTATGTATTACCAGGAACACCACGGGGATGTAGCAGCTTATTGTTCCCATTACATCTTTATATTTACATGGGATGTTCAATGTTTACATGTTATTGTTAAACTGATGATGTATAAATTAAAAAAATAATAGTTATTGAAAGAATATGCATTAGATTGAATACAGCTTTTAACAACATGTACACATTTATATTTCCATGACACAAAAAATTTGGATGATTGTTTAAATACAATACTACTTCAGACTGAGTAATTTTTCTCAAATTTCATATCAGTTTGCTTTTTATCATTATAAATATCTAAAGAATTTGAATAATCTTATCTGTAATTATAACCACAGTTTACCAATTCTATTGCCAGAAGTGGCCCAAAGGTTGATAGGATTCCATATTTTTGATATAAAGCAGGTGTACAAAAATCTCATTGACTTAGGTCAAAGCATTTGAGTTATCATGTTTACACACAGACAGACAATTTCAAAAATTGTATTTTCAGACTTGGGAAGGTCTGAAATGTCAAGATTCATCAAAATCTTGAGGTCCAATTTTTTCACGATTCCTACACTTTTACTGCTATGTGTATGAGAAAGTAAAAGTGCATCCTTAATGACAAGCAAAATAAAAGCAATGCATAGAAACAAGCCTATTCTTAAAAAATATTTTCTTTTGCAATCTTTTTATGTTAAATTTAGTTGTTTAATAATGAGTTAAACTGAAGAGTATTTTTAACTGCAAATGGTACATTGATCTAAATCAGCTTTATTAATAACATAACTAGCTTAACATAAGAATGACCGATGTCATTACTACTAGTGTGTGTAGTGTATACTCTGCATCAATATTGTGTTTGCTTCAAATCTTTCTTGGTTACATTACATTGTATTGTACATTCAAAGGTTTTTGAGTGAACGAATGTTGTGTGCTTTAAGTGGAAACCACTGTGACAGCAGAGTTTGTAAAACAAGTACAGTGTGCCAAGCAGCAGTGCAAAGTCATACTGTGCCTGCCCAACTGGAACTCTGTACAGCAGAGCGTAAAAGGACACAAAGTGGGTTTCAGCAATACAGAAACTGATTTGCAAGCACATGTTCTGGCCTAACTGGCCATGTTTATTGTGTCACACATTGTGACAAACCTAGAAAGGCACTGTGTTCTGTAGACTACAAAACAAGAGAAGCTGAATTCCACTGGTTGTCAGGAGTACAACCATTTGTGTCTCAGACGACAATGTATATTTGCAAACATCCAACATAGTGGTTCCCAAGCTCAGTCCTAGAGACCACATATGGCCACAGCTTTTTGTTCCAACCAACTTCTTCTTTAAATTGTACCAATAGCCTAATTAGGCAAGCTGTTCTTTCTCAGATTCTATGGTTTGGGGTCAGTGTAGAAAGTACAAAACCAAGTTTAGCAATTTTATTTTATTAAAGTGTATGAAGCATTTATGTATATTACGTCGTCCTGCACGGGGTTTGTTCCTACCTTGTGCCCTGTGTTGGCTTGGATATGCTGCAGCAGACCCCCCGTGACCCTGTGTTTGGATAATCGAAGGAGAATTTAGACTTTTTTTTTTTCTTTTTATATATATATATATATATATATATATATATATATATATATATATATATATATATATATATATATATATATATATATACACACACACACACACACACATATACACACACACTAGCAGAATACCCGTGCTTCGCAGTGGAGAAGTAGTGTGTTAAAGAAGTTATGAAAAAGAAAAAGGAAAAATTTTAAAAATAACGTAACATGATTGTTAATGTAATTGTTTTGTCATTGATATGTGTTGTTCTCATATCTATCTGTATCTATATATCTCAGAATACCCGCACTTGGCAGCGGAGAAGTAAAAAGAAAAGGAAACATTTTAATAATAACGTAACATGATTGACATTGTCCACCGCTAGCGAGGACACGTGGGCCCGAACGGCACGTCCCGAAAGGGCAGCACGTCCCCAGAGAGGGTCCTACTATGTCCACAGGGTCCAACGCGGCACCCTGGGACATCTCCATTTGGCACCCCCTCCGACGCAAACGTGCCCCTCTGGTCTGCACCGCTCTTGCCCCCGCTGTCCCCCCCAGCTGGGTCACTATTGGCCTCCCGGCGTGGAGCTCTCCCACGGAGCAGCCTGTTCCAGGAGAGCAGGTCCCCGACGTCGGCTTCAGCGCTCGTCGGGGCTTCGGGCCTGTGGAAAAAGGAAAAAGAGGGCCAGAAGCACTGCCAGGACACTCACCCCGAGCGTCCTGCCGGTCTCCGTACCGGCAGTGCTCCTGCCCCCTTTTGACAGCCCCTGACTTGCCTGCCGAAGTCCTCTGCCGCAGGTTCCATGCCTGTCCTCTCGATGTCCGCGGGACCACTCTCGCAGGCGGCTCGCCCAGCCGCCCAGGGGATTTCCTCTGCCCGCGCAGAAGATGGCCCTTCTCCGGGCGCTCGCCCCCAGCGAGACACCCCTTCGTAATGGAGGTCCCAGCCTTCACCCCTCGGTTCCTCCTTCTATTCTTGGACGCCTTGACGGTCTGGGTCTGAGCATGGGAATAGCTCATATCCAGCCTCGTCTGCGTCCCTGCAGAGCGACAGGTGACTGCCGCGGGCTTGGAGCGCAGGGCGCTAGGACCCAAGACACTCATCAGCCCCTGTCCTGCCAGCGCCTGCGTGCTCGCTCTCCTCGCCCGATCGGCCGTCTGCACCGCCACATCCGCTGTGGGGGGATCGCTTACTCGAAGTTGGTCCTCCTTAAATAAGTCACGACCATGTTCGGCGGATCCCCCTTCATGCTTTATGGGGACGGTACAACTCACCTTCCCCGCAGTGTCCCGATTGCCAAAGGCTACAGCGTCGCGCCGATTCTCCGTCCCACGCGGCGTCTCTCCCGAAGCTAGCGCCTTCCCCTTCAGCTGCTCCAAGCGGAGCACGAGATCACCTAGCATCTGCTCTAAAGATGGCTCAGCGGGCAGAAGGGATTCCTCCGACACGCGCCGAGCCACTGGTGGAAAGAAAGAGACAGACGTCGGTGAGCTTACCTGTCCATCAGCTCCACGCGACGCCTGCTTCCTGTGGCCCATTCCCTCTGGCCCAATCGGGTCCCTCTTCGACATGAGACTGGTGTTCCTAGGTCCCACCTCCATCCAATCATCGGCGGACACACCAGACACACCAGCCAATTCCGTGCCCGTCAGCGGGCAGGTCATCCAGCCCGCGGCCATCTTGTCTCCCCTACTCTGGGTGCGGAGACGTGCCTCCTCGCAGGTCCGCCGATTCTTTGAGCCGCAGCGGCTCCGAATACGCAGCCTCCTCTGCTGCCGCCGCCGTGCTGCCAAAAGCCCGTGGCCCGGCGTGCTCCTGCCACGGACGCGGATCTGGTTCGTCCCCCCCGTGGAAAACAAGGTATGTACGACCCCAAAGGGCCGAGTATTGCAGGGCAGGGCACTCACCTCCCGGATCCCGTCATGCCAAGGCCCCTGCCTCGGTGTGGCCTTCTGTGTTGCATCGCCGACCTGGCCGTCCGTCCCGACAGCGCGACTCTCGTGGCCCGCTGTGCTCCAGTGACGTATGTTCCTCCTCCGCACCTGGGGATGGCCTTTCTGCGGTCCGGTGGCGGTCTCGGGGCTTAACCGCTCCCGCGGGGTTGTGCACGGGCCGCTCCTGCGGCCAGTGTGTGGGGTCCGCTGCTGCGCCAGGCTGTTCACAGAAATATTTCTCATTGATGCAGGTCCCCGCCTTGCACCCGGTGGAGCATCCTGTCCACTATCGTCTTCCCCCCGGCACTTCCTGGTGTGGCGGAAGTGCGGGGCTCCCGGGATAAATAGGCACTGGGGCGCCACGGGTCCCTACAGGGCTGGGCTTCCAAGCCCCCTACCCGAGGCCTCCTGCATAACCAGGACGGACGCCCCCTCACGGTCTGGAGGAGGCAGAAGCCCTCCTCTCGTCCTCCTGGGCGTCCCCGGCCGGACCACAATATTATTATATATATATATATATATATATATATATATATATATATATATATATATATATATATATATATATATATATATATATATATATAGTCATTTAATCCATGATCTGCTAAAGAGCACAATAGTCTGACACTTAAAACAGCTGCAGCCTTTCAGCATTCAGTGTCCTTCGCTTGAGTATCTGCTCGGATTGTTGTCTGTCATCATTAGAATACAATTAACAGAAGAAACTTCAGAGTAAAAAGCCTAATCATTTTAAAAACAACAAAAATGTAAGGGTTGTAAGCTATAGCAAAAATACCAATATTTCCAACTATCTTCAAAATGAGAACAATTAAAGGTAAAATGACTCCCTTGATTGTCAGGCTGATTGGAACAGAAAACCCCACAGCCACTTGGGCTTCCCATGACTAAGTCTGAGAACCACTGACTAACACTATATATAATAAATTTAAATAACTGTTTAAAAAAAAAAAAAAAAATTCCAAAAAGTTGTATGCTTTCAAATCATTTTAATGCAACAGTTCTATAGTCTGAAGAGCTACCCTTTTTACTAATTTCTATAAAGAGTGTGGAACAGCCAGTTTTCCCTGTAGTTTTTTTCTAAGTAGTATGAACCAGACACTTATGCCAGCAAAATCAGATATGCTCTGGGATTACCTCAAAACACAAGAAAAGAAAGCAAGTTCATCTTGCAGAGTTCACTTAAGAGCACACCCATACTGACACTAACACAGACCCAAACCTGGACTCACCAGCTAACCTAAAACACATACCTCGGGGGCTGCTGAAGGAAAACCCCTGCAAGCATGCAAAGTCAATAGGGGCAACGACTGCGTGAGGGATCTGAGGCCTTAGGATGCCAAATTTGTGAGTCAGCAGCAGTAACCATGGCAACATTGTGCAGCCACAAGCAAAGTTTTGCTACTATACTTAACAAATGAGATTTGACTACTTAACAAATAAGAAGTGGGAAGGAAAAACTCTATTCTGTAGCTTGGTTGAATAAATAAGTCTCTAGGCTACCAGCCTACTTACACCATCCATGGGGCATTTTACAATTTTATACACATTTGGTAAAGTCCACAACTTTGTAAACTCTAGATAATGAAAATGATCTGGCAATGGGTAAGTAACCTTCAAAGCAGGTTACCAATGTAAGATCTGTAGCAGAAAAAGGTCAGTAGATTTGCTGCAGGTATGGGTAGAACATGAAGGTTTTAACAGTAACTGTATGTTAAGGCAAAGATCCTGGAACAACTTCTTAATACTTATGAACTCATCTTTTAACAGCCATAATGATGAAACAAAGAAAATTTTAAGGGAAAAAGAAAATAACTTCCATAGAACATAATATACCTAAGCTCATTACCTTTTATGTAACATGAAAAGCACCTACTGCGGCTGCCATGTCTGTCTGTTCGCATGAAACAACCTTGTTACAAATGGGCTGATTTTGTTGAAATCTGGCATGTTTACCTCCTAAAGGAAATTTGCCAGGAAAGTATCATTTTTGTGGAGATATCTTAAGTTGTGCATGTGAAGTTTTGAAATTTCAAAACCTCCAATTTAATACCATTGGTAATTTTGCAAACTCTGTCTTAAAAAAAAAAAGAGAAGCATTATGTGTGAATTCAATTGCAGATTAGTTAACTACTTCAGAAATAGCTTTTAAGAGAGGTCACTTCATGGTCACTCATATGTTGTATATTTTCCTCTTTTGCTGTCAGGAGTGACTGTCAGACGAGTAAAACAGATACCGAATTGATGGCAGTCAGGCACTGGTACACCAGCTTACTTCTCTTGCTGCTTGTGGTAAGTTAACCATAAAAGACACCTACCTAGAAATTAATATAAGGGGAAAGGAATTAAAGTATGTAAGCACTTGTCCTTTAGTCTAGATGAACAAATATGACCTGTATTCAAACATCGTCCAAAGCAGCAAAAAATAAATAAAAATTTTGCTTGGTTTTCAAATATGTAATGTACTAAAGTACTATTAATAAACGTGAATTTAAATAAGGGCGGCACGGTGGCGCAGTGGTAGCGCTGCTGCCTCGCAGTTAGGAGACCCGGGTTCGCTTCCCGGGTCCTCCCTGCGTGGAGTGTGCATGTTCTCCCCGTGTCTGCGTTGGTTTCCTCCGGGCACTCCGGTTTCCTCCCACAGTCCAAAGACATGCAGGTTAGGTGGATTGGTGATTCTAAATTGGCCCTAGTGTGTGCTTGGTGCGTGGGTGTGTGGGTGTGTTTGTGTGTGTGTCCTGCGGTGGGTTGGCACCCTGCCCGGTATTGGTTCCTGCCTTGTGCCCTGTGCTGGCTGGGATTGGCTCCAGCAGACCCCCGTGACCCTGTGTTCAGATTCAGCAGGTTAGAAAATGGATGGATGGATGAATTTAAATAAATATACTAATGCAAGTAACTGTATTCTACAGGTATTACTGCTGTTACTTTGAATATGACTCATTACAAAAATATTTAACAAAAATGTGTTAACAGACTCTTTCATAAAGTAACTAAAAATGAGAAAGGTACAACTTTCAAATCATTTAACCAAGTAATATTACACCATGCGTATACTGCCGAACTTGTTTACAACAGTCATTAATTTAAAAATAATTTCAGGAATACAACACTGGAGTTCTGTGTCTGTATTGGTAGATGCTTACTTCTTTCTGTGTCACAGACAATTTATCAATTATTCAAAAGTTGAGCATGGCCATCTCCTAAGGATAGGAATTTACATAAATCTTCTCTATGGTATGTTTAACCATTCAGTATTGTAAGGTTTTGAGCAAAAAAAAAAAAAAAATGCTTCTTTAGTATAATTTATAAAGACATTTCCAGTGCTGATACAGCTTAATAAAATATGCACCAAAATGTTTATTACAAATTTGGCCCAATGTACAGTGGAAATAATCCAAAATTAAACACCACACAATCATCATCACACTGTATAAGCATCGGAGATTCCTTTTTCCACTTGTGTAAGCACACATACCCTTTTTTCAAATTAGAAATATTTTCTTTATATAAAAAAGCACACTGATAGGACGGGTTTTAAAATACACTGTAAAAGTTCTGTTTTGCACAGTTGGCAGGATCTGCATGTGTCAGAGTACAAGGGTCAGTGTCTTCTTCAGGATATCCTGCCTGGGTCCCCAAGTATGGCCCGTTCTTAGAATTTCAGGAAGTGAAATGCTACAGTAATTCCCCGTGAAGGGACTTCTTTAAAAAAACAAAACAAAAAAAAAAAAAACCCCATGCATCTGCTTTTTAATTTGCAATAATTACTCAATAGTAAAGAGGAAAAGGTTTTAAATTCTTTCAGATATTAAATTGGCTATATCCAAATGCTTGCATAGCAATTAACAAAAAAATCATAATACAATTTTTATTTACTTATTGGCATTGCTGTAGGATGGCACTTTCCTTTATTTATTCATTTACCTGTTTCGTAATAACAGTAATTGTACTCAGTGGGGTGTATAGTATTTACAGATAGAGGATTATAGGTTAGTGGTTCTCAACTAAAAGTATCGAGGAATAATTTCAGGAGGCTGTATGAAAGCACTTGGTAAGCAGGTAGAATCACACCCAATGTGTAATACTATGGTAATATTAATGTAATGCACCTCAAAATGAAAAGACACACTGATGTTGAAGTCACACTGAGTGCGATTACATGAACTCTACCAGGTTATTCAAAAATGTGAAAACTACAATAAAAAAATACTTTAGCTTCAATCTATAGAAAGTGTTAACAATACAAATAGTTTAATCTCCTTAGTGTTATGTTTACCATATAGAAAAAGAAAAAAATTCAAGGTTTTTAGCTCAACAAGAAAAAATGTGCAACAGAAACAAGTAAAAACTAAAAGGTCAACACAAATACAGTAGGAGAGTCACATCTAATGTGCATTGCTGTACTGATGCAGATTTAGTACAAATCCTTCATGCAACAAGTTTTGAAACAGTCACCAACCTGCCTGACAACCTGGACAGTAGAAGCATGTTTTTTGGTACACTTTTCTTATATTTTTGCTTTGAGCCCTCTTCCACCATAACTTATCACCTATGAGGAAGGAGCAAAAGCTTTAGATTTGTCAAAAATTATGATCTCGGGTTTTTGATGGATTGTGACATTTTAGGGCCCCCGATTTTGAAAACATCCATATCTCGATTATGGGTGTGTGTCTGTGTGTCACAGTTTGAGGACAGTCTAGAGCTAAAACGGCTGGATGGAAAAATACCAAACTCGAAACTCAAGCTTGTTATGAGTTGACAATGTGCTGATTAGTTTTTGAGCCAAATCATGCAAGAGTTCCCAAACTTTTTTCGGCCGCAGACCCCTTTACCAAAACCTTTACAACCGTCAACCTAGTCATTTACCTTACTTACTCAGATTAATACATTTGTACAGCACTTAATATTAAATATTTCACTAGATATCAAACTTTTCATTTTGATCACTTGTAATTAATAACTGAAAAAGATAAAAGGACTACGGAATATGGCATTATCTTGTGCAACATTTAATATCGAAACCTGCACTAACGAAAATTAAAGCAAAAAAATATGAGCAGAGTTTTTTTACATTTTTGACATTTATGAAAGAAATACGTAAATTCAAAATAAAAACAAAGTCCAAGCTGTACTGTCTGCATTTCTTTTTTGGTTCAGTCATATTATCATTTGAAGAAATAAAAACTTTTAACAACAAACAATTTCAACAGCCCCTGTGATAAAAAAAACCAAAAAAAAAAACCCCAACAATAAAATATGTACTTACTTGAAACAGAAGATTTTTATTTAAACACGAATAAATAAACTGTGCCCTGTGTCGGATTTTCTTTTTTGTAGTACTGCTCCTCAATAAATAATTATATTCAAAGTTCAAATCACAAATAAGTACCTGTCACATCAAACGAACCAATTTATAGTATTTTATGAAAGCATGACCGTACAAGACCGATAGATTTTGCTAATATCGAATACCCGTCGTCTCATCCCACCGCGAGCAAGTGTGGACATGCAACGGTTTTTCATGTCCGCACTTGCTTTGATACGTTCGATAAGACAATGCACAGACATGTTTGTGCTACATGCATTTTCATGCATTCTTGTGTGACTCTTATAACAACACATTTTACCTGTTCATTTGCAAGTTTGGTGTGTAATGTGTTTTTTTCAAAAAAGTGTTTTTTTGAATTATTTTACTTCTTAATTAGGTACCAATTGGAATCATAGATATTTTGAAGTAACAAACAAATAGCAGTAGTAAGGGGGTCTATTTTTGCTGTCGTCAACCCCCACATTTTTTTATTGAAACTACTGACCCCTAGAAAGTTCAAATCGACCCCAGGGGGTCGATATCAACCACTTTGGGAACTCTTGCTATAGAAGAACCCTTAACTGCAGTAATTCTGCAATTAGTTATGAATTCTTCTTGTCAACTGCTATCATAATGACATATTTTATGATCAGCAAGATTGGCATCAGAGCAGTAAACAATTACTGAATTGCTATAGAACAGTTTTGGGCCCAACGTCTTTCTTGTCCTTTTACTTAAACACAACTATTCTGCCACAAAGCTACTTTTACCATGGTTGAAGCTTCATGAGACTGAATTACCAGACATATCAGGATGGTTTGGTTGTGCTGTACTGTATGCAATAGCTTCACTATCAGTGTCAACATCTGATGATCCATTCACATTGTCATCACTATGGCTGGATTCGACTAATGATTCAGTTTCAATTTGTTATAAAACTGGTTTTACAGCTTCTCATTTACACATCACTGTGTTTTGATTAAAGGTTCTGCCCTCCTCATGAATATTGATGAGTTACATTAAAGTAGCAAAGCACATACAAATATTCATGATTTTTTGCAGCAAAATGTTATTTCATCCACTCTAAGTCAGCAGAATACTCTCCTGAGAGTTTTTGGGGCTTTATGTTGTAAAGTGAATAATTAACTGTCACCCCGAGTCTGACTTCGGCATAACCATAACACACAAAACCTGAATCACGCTTGGGATTAATGCCAAGGAGGTTAAAAGGTAACATGAAACACTCCACTTATTATAGTGGCACTTTAGAAGCAACTCTTTTTGTTCTGTTCACCTTCTAAACATTACATCAGACACTCTTAAGCTAACTTTTGACTTAATTATGTTCCAAATAGTGTAAAGAGCACAATTCTTTGCAGTGTATATAGTATGTCTTTCTGTACCTGGCTGGTGACCTCGTACTCAAAATGTTTCAGAAACAGTCCCTTCTTCTCTGGAATGAGCTCCACTTGAATGGTGTCTATATCCTGCAGTTCCAGGAGTGTTTGTGTAAGGAGTAAAGGGTTATCAGAAGTAGACTGCATTTTCAGAGCTTGAAGATCAACCAGTTCACCCAAATGAGGTTTTGGAAACTCTAAAGTATGAAAGATTAGAAAGAAAAAAATATATATAACATTACAGCATACATTTCATAAACACCACTTTTATTTTATGTGAAAATTTGGAAAGTCACAATAATCAATACTGTATAACATTTGATACACTCAATTTTAGTAATTTTGTATTTTTTCAAACTAAAAACTTAAGTGTCTATTTTGTTTGATTTACTCACTTTTGCTTTACATTTTTTAAATATGACCATTACCATAGATACAAGTATACTGCCAAATAATCTATCAGCAAAATATACTTTTCTTTATTTAAACAGTTTTTTGTACGTCATATGAACTAATCAAAATGAAACCAATTTTGGTATTAGTTTGAGTGCTTCATTTACTTCTTAAATCTTGTTTGTAAAGTGAAACTTTATTAGTAATTAAAAAAATCTAGAACATGAGCAACTTACAACAAACTAGTACAGCAGTAGTCTAAACATTAAAGTGCAGCTTTAAAATGAATTCAATCAATCCATTTTGTATGTTGATTCGCTTATTGAAGATGCCCACCTTTTAGAAAACTGCTTGTCCAAAACCCTTTCAAATTTATATAAGATTCCACCCAACTGAAATAATTCTAATGATTCTAATTAACCCCTTAAGTGTTACTCACAACAGGCTGCACCAACCATACTGTCACTAACATCAATGATATGTACCACTGCAAAATTGGAAATTACTCATATGAAACAGAATACAAAGATAGTAAAGAGAGGCATAACCGGATACTCAGACTCTAGTTGTTGTAAAAGAGGTTGATCGGTACTGCACATGTGGAAAAAGTCCAATAATACCCAATGAAAGCAATGAATATGGAGCGGCAGTAGCTATTTGCCACCACTGTAAGGTATGGACATATCTAGCCATGAGACCTCTGTCTCCAATCACATTATAATTTCTGTTACTGATAATCTTCTAGCCATCATTAGGTATGCAAATTTAGGAGTTCCCCCCCCCCAAAACCAAATTGGAAGAAATGATCAGGGCTACAGCAATCAAAATGGCCAGCTTTCACAAGAATACATTTAATTTTCTGTCTTTAACTGGAGTATGGTTGCATGGCTACTTACCTGCTAGAATATGGCACAACATATGCAAGATCTCAGTGGCACCATAATGCACATTCTGGAACACTGTTGTTGCACTGACTCCGTTGACATCCAAACTACTCATAGCTCCCAAGTTCCAAAATTAATGGTGGCACTCATGGGAAATAAGGCATACTAATTTTCATGATGAGCATTTATAAAACACTATAGCTATACCACAAAATAACTACTGACACTTATAATGGTTTCCAGGTAATTTCTGATGTCTCCTGCCTCAGTGCACATCTGACTCTGTTGTATCCATCAACTATAATTCTGTTGATTTGAAACCTCTTATTTCATAACGTTCTTAAGCTCACTCAATCCAACTGTACTATTCAATGGAGATGTGTCTGTAGTAAACAGCATTACTGGAGAAAATAACTGTTACTGTAACTATGTCTGTCACAAAGTCTAGCTTTAATGACCAACCTATGGACATTATACAAATATTAGGAGTTTGTACTGGCAACTCTAATTAAAAGGTTAATTTTTATTCCTGAATTCCAAGAATCCCAGCATCACATTTCCATTGGCAGGAGAAGTAGCTTTGCAATACAGTAGCAGTACCACATGCCACAGTAGGATATCAAAAAGAGACTAGAGGAAAATCAGTAACAGTTCAAATGATTGTCATTTGCATAAAAAAAATAAGTGTGACACACAATAAGAGTTACCATATAAAACAGCTAATCGGCAGCTCTAATTTGGATATGCTAGACTAAAGTAATGGGTGTTCAACCTGGATTTAAATGTTCACCGCAGTGATGCGCTTTTTACATGAGCAGGCAAATCATTAAACTTTGGGGCCCTGTAGCTAAAGCCTGACCTTCTACAATTTCACCAAATTAAATCCTTAATAAAGCAATGTTTTTTTTTTTAATGATCAGTTTTGTATGTAGACTGACATCTTGAGACTGTAACATAATACATAAATAATGGATCACATGTTCAGATCAGTTGGGAGTAGGCTGTCTAAAGCTTTATATGTAAGGCAGCAGATTTTTTTTTTTTCTTTTCAATTGGTCCCAAGCTTAAACAAAAACCAATACAAAGACTTAACAGGAGTTACAGCAGGTTTTCACATTTCCTTGTTTTATTTAATTACGTTTAGAATAGCAACATAAATTAAGTGAAGTTTAGAAATAGAATAACTTGAACATTTAGATAATAATGCCTTGCCTTATAGAATTTAATTAATACACTTTTTTCAAGTAAAAGTTACGGTTTGCTTATACATGGGAGAATATTTTAATTCTTCTGTTTAGTAAACTGTAAAAAGCAGGTTAGATCATATTGTAAAGTGTGAGTTAAAAGACTGGTGTCAAAGAGAACACCTGAATTGTGTGCCTTTTCAGTAAAACCAGAATGTAAGCCTACCAAATTAAGTGACATCGATCGATCGATAGATACTTTATTAATCCCAAGGGGAAATTCACATCTACATTATTTTCACCAGTTAACCCCCTTTCAAAGATGAGTGATGGCACTAGATCTAATGGACAGTTAGTTTCAATTCAGAAATTAAAGTTATTTTCTGATGCGCTATAAAAGTAAAATTTGTCTTTGGTGGAGAGAGATGACACTACAACAGTAGATTTGAGAGACTTTAGCTGTTACATTATGTATTATATCATTAAAAGATATTCATAAAATCTGAGCTTCTAATATTTGCAGAGATGCTAATCATTATGAACCAAGAAGATAACTAGTATGTTTCCATCTAAAAAACAAATTCCCTAAAATCTGCAAAAAATAAAATTGTTAATTTTGCTGTCACAAATCTCTGAAATATTGATGTTTTGTGAAACCAGGAGGTCTGCTGCTTCAAAGCAATTACATTGAATACCTTTAAAATTTTTATTTAAGGTTAGTGTTTTGCTGTGTGCAATACTAAGCCACTTGTTGAGGTACATTGTTTGTTTTAATTAAATTACTAAAGACAACTTCACTTAGAGTCTGGAAAAACATATCATGAATCAACTTAAATATTTCTTTAATGAGTTATTTTCATTTTAAGATGCTCTGCTAGTCTTTTATAGCTACAAAGAAGAACATAAATAAGTGAACACTGGTAGAGTAAAAAGAATTATCTTCTTATAAATATGCCATTTAAGGCCCTTGACTAGAATTTTTAACAAACTGTAACGGATGGTTTAAAAGCTGAAAGAAAAAAAAAAAAATCAAAAATTATATATATGTGAAATAAAAGGCACTTGCAACACTTTGTTGAATCAATTATTAAAGTCAGTGTTTGGAAATTTGTTTCTATGTATTGACACTTAAAAGTTAAAACAGTTATTTAGAGATTTGTGGCTCCAAGTTACAGTCAAGGGGAAAAGGCAAGCATAGCTATATTCCCCATCTCAAGGAAGAGAGTGCATTTACAGACTAAAGGAAGGAAGGAAGTAAATTGATAGTACAGTCTACATGGTGCTGAGAAGTTGCAGATAAATACTAATAAAAACAATTAGAATTTTTCTCCTTCCTTTTATAAACTTCCTTTGCAACTAGATGAACATTAAGATGGATGAAGGTGGTTCATTCAAAATACAGAGTTTAGAGGGAAGAAAAAAAAAAAACAAAGCAGTATCATCCCATACCAATACCTGCATTACTACATTCTGCTTTTCAGTATATATGTCATAGGGTTAGAAGTGTTCAAGGTTGCAGAATCATTTTAAATAAACATCAAATAGGTTTATGTATAGGCACTTTTCACCTTCAGTTCAAATTAACAGAGTGCACTTAAAAGGAATATTATTCAGATTTGTAACTCTACTATGAAAAGAACATTTCTGCCTTCAATACACAAATAATAATAAATCACTTAGGACTAACTATTAAGAACTACTTTTTCATCTTTTCCCACTTCTACGTGGAGTCAATGTGCTTAATGAACCCTTTTCCATATAGCTCAGTCCTGCACCTCTGCCTCAGTCAAACGCTTTTCCTTCAGATCTTCTTTTAATTTACCCATCCACCCATTTCTACTTTGGCCTCCATTGCTTTCTCTTCCCTTGTACTTCCATTCCCATCACGGTTGAGCCCAAGCGTATTCATTGATCGAACTTATAAATGCTTTTCAATAGCTCTCCCTGCTGCCTAAATTCTGAACCCTGATCATATTAAACCTCATGTGCTCTGTCTTCTTCCTATTTATCTTCTGAAGTCCTTCTCCATTCTTCCAACTTCCTCTCCACATTCTCTCTTCTGCGTGGTAAATAATACAATATGTTGTTATGCATAACTTTATTAAAACTTTATATAAACCTGGCCCAAGGTCAAACAGCCTTCTCTGTGCTCTCATTGCAAGTACACCTGTACTCCACAGTCAAAATGTATAATTAAAAAAAAAAAATCCATCACAGCCGAGTAGAAGCATCCAATAAATTAATGAGACTGAAGATAGATGGGGTATTGCATTGCCGTTTAGACACACTGGTTCCACTTGCCACTAACTTTTAACATCTTCCATTGCTCAAGAAAATGTTGGGAATTAAACAATTCAAACATATAATGCAGACATTTGTTTCCTGGCCACTATCATCTGGACTTAGTGGTGGCTCTGAAGCTGGAGATCTGCACTGGATATTTTGAATCCTATACATGCCAGAAGTGACTCTACTCCGTTGGGCCCTTGAGTAAAGTCCTTAAACTAGAACAGTTTCATCTTGGGTATGACATTAATCTGCATTCAGCTCTAATTTACAGGGAAACCCTGGAGGTTGGTGGCAGGATCGGCCATTGTAAAAAAACACCTCACACTGTTTCAGTGTGGTGCCGAGGTGTCACCCACTGTCCTCGGGTCCCAATATATGTTGTGGGTGCAGCGCATGCTCCCTATCTCTCTCTCTCCATTATCTGAAACATTTTTTTTCTGTTAAAAAAAAAATTTTTTTTAAAATGCAGAGGCACAACAGCTGCTAACCTTTCCCCACTTTGACTTACATAGTAGAAACCATTGAAAAGTGCTTTGAATAAAATTTGTTGATTTTCTCATTTTCTATAACTTATTTCAGACACTTTTTCATAAGGAAACTTATTTGTTATTTGTCGGGTGTTCCTGTAATCATATCTTGTTAGAAATCAACACTGATTTAGCCCTGTAATAACAGTGCCAAATTTAACTGCAATCTACTAATCTACTCACAGACGTGCTGACATATGTTCTCTAACACAGACATCCCTGGAAAGGTCAAATCATGTTCTGGAATGCATGAAACATAAATCCACTGCAAACAAGCAGTTAAAATTTTGGCCCCATTAAAATGGTGATAAAGAATACAACATAACTCTTATGTCACCTTATCTATAAATATTGCTATTTTTTTTCTATTATACACCGCAGTGGTCATGAATTTGTAAAGTTCCTTTTTATAAACTTACTGTATAAAATCTGTCATGATCCTTCAGGTGTCTACCATGGGGCAACTCTTATGTCTGCACTTTTTTTTAAATCTTGTTCTTTTCAATCGTTAAACTTTAAAGTGTATTATCTTCTTAGTCCATTAAATTGCCTAGTTATTGTATATTTTGGTAATAGCTATATGTAAAATAAAGGAGGACTGAACAGTTTTCATAGTGAGGTACACTGGATCTTTCCAAACCAGAGGTAGATGTACAGACTACATTTATCTTTACATCATAATGGACACAGACAGCAAAGCAAGTACTGTACTCAAAAGTCTAATATAAACACCTTTGGAAGTGCGAGATAAAAAGGTAGGTGGTTTAACTCAAAATTACATAACAGATTAAAAGAATTTTCACAGATAATCCTAGATGTAGAGTTCCAAAGAGTAAGTACCTCAGAGTTACATTAGTTCTAATTAAAAGGCACAGAACTATCTCAAGTATGGTGTTATAGATAACACATGAGTTTACACAGTACCAGTACCAGAGTCCATTCCATATCATAAGAGTGGAAACAGAGGACAAAACTGTTGAAAGAACACCAGTCTATCACAGAGAATAGCAATTCACACACAAAAGGCACCAATTTCTTGACAATTTACTATTATAATATTACATTATATTTGGCTGAGGTTTTAATCCAAAGCGACTTACAAGATCATAACACAGCAGAACCTCTTTATTTACTTATACTAAAACAATGGAGTATAGGCACGTTAAATTGCATGTTAATGCTTACACAGGGAGTAGGAAATGGAAATGATCCTTGTAATGGTTAAAGTGTTGGACTTTAAACCACACAACACTGACTTTCTACAGTTAACCATCAACCCAACACATATCTTTTCAGAATGTGGGAAAACAATAATGAGAGTTCCCACAGAATAACTCAGAAAGATGTTGGAAAAACTTGCAATCTCCAAACTGACAGTGACCAGGTCAAACCAAGTGTCTTGAAGCACTGAGGCAGCAAAACCAACTATTGTGCCACAGTGCTATTCACAGCATATAACCTTTTTTCTGGATTGACTAGGTTCATTAAAATGCATTGCATAGTTTGCACACACATAATCTATATAAACACACATTTTCTCTCTTTAAGGAAAACTTGTTGCAACTGGATTTTATTCAAAAACCAAACGCTTGACCAGAAGCCAGCTCCTACAATTTACCAAACTCTTTGCAATAAATTGAGAGATTATAAATATTCTTCAATCTTTTTAATCCCATTCAGAGTGAAGGGGGTTTGAAGCACATCCTGTCATCATAAGGCAGAAAGCATAAAGCAGCGTTAAAATAGGGTAGCAACCAATCACAGGGCACCCTTATGCACACATCTATATTCATACTCACAAGGCCAGTTTAGAGTTGCCAATTATTCTAACCCACCAGTCTTTGGGAATGGGGGGAGGGGGAGAACCCCACACAGACAATGAAAGAATGTGAAAATTCCATGACAACAAAGACTGAGAGCAGGATTCAGAGTTAGGATACTGAATTCATGAAGCAGCAGTGTTAACCACTGTGCCAACATGCTACCATCAGAGAGAATGTTGTCCACAAATTGTTAAAGTAACAAATAACAAAAGCAGAAACAAGCTGACAAAGGTCTACAATGCTTAAACAAAATAAGAACAGCACCATATTAAGAAAATAGCTGAATATAACCCATAGGTCATAAGACTGGTAACCCTGAAGCTATGGTATTATCCAATAACTATATAAAAAAAAAAAAAAAAAATTGTAGTAAAGACCATTTGTCCAACAGGAAATAAAAACTGAGAATGAGGGGAAAAAAAGTTACTACACGGATATTTTAAAATGAGTGGAATGTTTATATCCCAGTAACACCTGTAAAAACATTAAGTTTCAAGCTTGTTAAAGGGAAACAGCAGAAGCTTTCATGGTAAGAATAAGAAAATAGTTTAAGAGAAATGGGAAAAAAAAATAAAATAAATGTTGCCTTCATATTAGTCAAGTTTTTTTGGTTGCAAGTAAACGCAAATAACTGACAGAAAAAGAAAATCTACTGCTATGAGATACCACTGTGTTTTGCAACCACCCACATGGCACTCTGGTGTACAATAACACTCCATACACTTGCCATGGAACAAGGAGGTGACCTCTGGAGGGTGGGCCTCTTATTTGTCACATGTATAACCCACCATTGACTGTTGCTTCGACTTCAGGCAATGTTATGTTATTCCAGTTTATTATGCAAGATGCTTTCAGGGGCAATTACAGATCCTGACTTAGGACCATTCACAAGTAGTGCTGGTCCACATTTCTATTTTACTGCTCACTCTGCCATTTCTCTCTTTTTAATTTATATGCCATTTTTAAAAACAAAATTGTAGCTCCATCACAATTAAACGATGAAGGGGTTTGAAATTTCACAGGAAAGCTACACATTAAGTGTTTGTGATACATTATATGTTATAAACACCCTGCCCGCCTCCGAATATATAAAAACAAGATTAATAAATGAGAAGTTCTTGGTTATGTCCTCACAGTACAGTAGATATACAAGAAACAGCTGTGTAACATTATACTTTTCCTCATTTGTGGCATAGGCAATTGTGGAACAACCAACCATCTGACAAAAGTCAGACAGTGGGAAAACCCTCTTTAGTACTTTTCTTCCTCTATACTCTCTTGTTAAATTCAATAAGCCACAAGTCAAGCACATTTGACATAAGTTAGCTATCTGGCAAATATATAAATGCAGAATGCATGTTTTAATAGCTAAATGTTTATGTTTTTATAGTTACTTTTATCAACAACTAGAAAATCCAAAATAAATGACAAGCACTTCTTATAATGAAAGAAAGAAAAAAAAAAAAGATTTACTGATATACAAGTTGTTTCTTCTAGTGCTTGCCACGCACATGTGAGGGTGGTAAATTAACTAGCAACTCTGAAGTTCCATGGTGTGTGTGAGTGTGATATGTGTGTGAATAACCCCAGTGATGGAATGCCTCCATTTCCCCCTGTGGACTGGTTCCAACCTTCATATCTTGGTGTTATTGTTAAAAACACCATGACCGAGTTACATACTGAATGGTGGCTATTTCTTATAGCACTAGTTGAATGCTACTTTCTGTAGAACTTAATACTGATGATGATAACAAGGTGAAGGGAAAAGACCAGACTTCTTCAGCTCTAATCACCAACTCCCTCATGCCTTTAGGCTGTACTCTACTAATCACGAGTTCATAAAAAATCATGCATCATTGCAAATCAAATTATAATTATCAAATTAAATATGTTCGCTTCTTGTTTCCGTTTAAACAATCTACTTTAGTCCAAGTAGCTTTTAAACATAGGTAGCCCCACTTTACCTGTTCTATACTTCCCTTTATTTTCAATGGGAAGTTATACTCTCTGATGTATGGGCTCTTTATAACATTTAAAAAGGACCAATGACGACCAAAAAAAAAAAAAAAAATACTTCAGTAACTTCATTATACATTCATACTCCACAAATATCCACTCAATGTCAACCATAAAAAAAAAAACCCAAAGATTAAATACACCATCAACGATCTACTTCACTTTTCTTCTCTAAAAGAACAATATGACAAGGATGGTGATTGATATGGCATGTGAACATGAAAATATCTAAAGATTATATGGAAGATTTTTTTTAATATTTAAAAATTTTAAAACATTATCTCACCATCAAAAAGAAAACAAAAAAACAATCTACTACAGCAAAACACTAAAGATATAAATATGGTTTGAGGTAATGAAACTAAACCTCAAAAGTGAAACAATGAGATCAAATGTCAGAAGTGATTAAGGTGCCTTTTATTGGTTTTACGTTTTCTAACATTCACATAAATTATTCTTTCAATTTCACTGCCTAGATACAGGTCTTAAAGGAAAGCTAAAGCTCCAATACATTTTCATTTGTTTAGAAAAACAATATAGCAGAGAATTGCTGTACATTTTGTAGATATAGGATTGATACAATGAAGACGGATAGCAGGAATTTCTTATGTTGTGTTTAGGAGTACATGCAGTATTATTAACATTTGCTAGAGAACATTTATATGAATGTATTCTATTTGAACACAGTCTGCAGAAGCTCCTATGGATGCTTTATTTGCCCCAGACATCACTGGCCAAAGTTCATCTCCATGTAGTTATAAATCTCGTCTGCAATGATGAAAGTTTAATAACTAAAGAACAGCATGTTTATGGTCTATTTGTACTTCAAGGTAATGTACATTTATATAGCCAAGGGAATTTTAAAATGCACATTTATGTATATCTAAACAATTATTTAAATATATAGCCAGGGGAATTTTAAAATGCACATTTACGTATATCTAAACAATTATTTAAATAGGCGACTCTAATCTCCATTACTGACTAGTGAAACATACATACAGTATCTCTGGTCACCAAGTAAAAGAGAATTGAAAGGGGTGTAGTCCACCAACATAATATACACCCGATTGTGAATTCTGAACACAAAGGCATCATGTCCTGGGGGAGTAGCAATCGTGACTCCCATGGGAGTAAAAGAGAAGGAGTCCTTGATACCACATGTATTCACAGGCCACTTTATTAGTTACACCTTGCTAGTTCTGGGTTGGACCCCCTTTGGCCTTCAAAGCTTTCATTCTTCATGGCATAGATTCAACAAGGTCCTAGAAATGGTTCTCCGGAATTTTGGGCCAAACCAACACAACAGTATCGCACAGTTGCTGCAGATTTGTCGGCCACACACCCATGATGATATCCTCCCATTCCACCACATCCAAAATTGTGGAGATCATTGGACTACAGTGAACTTCTTGTCATGTTCAAGAAACCAGCTTGAGATGATTTGAGACATGGTGCATTATCCTGCTGGAAGTAGCCATCAAAAGATGGGTGCACTGTGGTCATAAAGGGATGGACATGGTCAGCAACAATACTCAGGTAGGCTATGGCATGTAAACGATGCTCAGTTGTACATTTAAACAGATTCCTAGCAGCTGTCCAATGTTAGGATAGATTCTGGCTCCCCACAAATATGTAGTTAACAAAGCTGGTTTAGAAACTTTTAGCAGTTTATCATTCCACATATATGTAGGAATATTTTAATTATTTAGTACTTTCCAGTCTCAGAGAATGAACGCTATGTTGTCGATTCTCAAGATGAAGTATGACACTGTATTAGATTATGTTCTTTGGAGCTTGTCCAGATATTTATGCAGTTTCCAGGAATTTTTTTTTAATTCCCTCTCACCAAAAAAAAAAAAATATGCATCAGCACATTCTTGTTTGGTTTCTTTGTTCTTTTTAACAGTGATATCTAAAAAGCTTCCTTCTGAAATGTTCAGGATCTATTTTTAGTCCTTTAAAGACTAGTTTATATATTTAAAAAGTTTATTCAAAGGTTTATGAGCATAATGTTTGTGTTAACATTTGTTTCATTTTGCTTCTTTTAACCAGTATTTTTTTTACTCTCAAAGGATCCTGAATATCTGTTCAAGACAGGCTACAGATCTTTTAGAACTTTTTTTTTTTTATTATTATTAAACTATCAGTGGCATATGACATCTTCACTGCTACAACAGGCCTAAGATGAATATGCAGCGCCGGTTTCTGAAGAAAGGCAGCTGGGCCAACTCTTTATCCATTTCCCATCTGCATACCTGAATGGACAAACGTCTGAAAAAAATATTTGAATCTCCATGCTGAACTAAGGCAGAAATTCAAAAAGCTAGCTAAGCATCAGCTGTAGTAAAGACTAACAGAGGGCCCAACAGTGGTGTTAGACCCTTAGTAAGTCCTGATGATGTATTTCTTACTGTTCTACATAGTTTTGCAATTCTTTGCTGGCACTCACTCAGCTACGTTACTCCATCTTTCATGACCTCTGTAGGTGATTCTTATTACATGTACTAGACTGAAGTATTCATTTGTCCTCTGTGATATTGTAAATATCTATCCCTTTATTTACTACTTTCAACAATACCTGCTTTTTACGGAGATAGTATATTCACTAACATTTTGTGTGATCGCCCAACTTATTAACAACTCTGAAATCTTTCACAATAATTTACCAATTTATCATGTACTGGTATTTGTTTACAACTTTGCCCTGAACTTTACATGGTAGTCTTAATAATCTAAGTGTCTAATTTGTTGAGCTTCCATGGATACGTGCCATTAGATCTATCCGGTATACATTTTGAGAAAAAGAAACAACAGTGAAACAAACAAATTTATGTTAATAATGAACACTAACATATTTCTTACATCATTCACAAAGCTTTTCTATGCCTCTCAGATAAAATGTTTTCTCCTTGAACAACTTCTCTTTTATATCAAATTTGACACTTTCATCATCATTGGAAGAACATGTCCAATGGAGGTAGCTCAATGGAATGGGAAACAAGCGGCCGCCATATGGTAGGCAAGTCGGGAGAGTAGGATGGGTTTAATCTCTCTCTTCAAATCCATAATTTCACTGAGCAGCCTGTGCAATCCACCTTATGTGAGGCAAGGCTACAGGTATAAAGTAAATGGGGAAAATCGCCAAAACTCATCCTCACCACTTTTTTCTAAATGACTGTAGAAAACATCAAAGCCAATGTATTAACATTGTCAATACAACAGTACCAATGCAGGGCTGGACCCATTTCTTTGGTTTTGAAGAATCAATATTTCCATTGTAGGTTTGTTGCTTGAACACTAAAGTCATAATTCAGGTATCTAAGTTTTGCATCCTTAAATTTCTCTCATTTTAAAATCATTTGATTTACTTAACATTGTTTGAGTCTGTGCATAAGATTGCAATATTCTCTTATTTTGTCTGCTGCCCACTCAGTTCTGAATACAAGAAATGTGTTCTTTCCTTTTTAGTGGCCATTACAAGGGTCTTACTCAAAAACACTAGTTTTCACTTTTATGATGATTTTCAGCTGTGCGTTAATGACACAAAAATGATGCTACTTGCAACTATATCATTATTAAAAGATTTTAAAAATGAAATGGTCAATTTGAAAATTTTCTTAGAAAACTAAAATGTACTTTTTCAGTGAGCAGTAATTCTGCTAAAAGTAAGAAAAGACTGGAAAATCATAAGTTGGAATGTTTTGAATTTTTACTATACATAATCCACCCAAAATGTGTATGTGTTATTGTTACTGATTGAACTTTTAATGGTCATATCTGCATATGAAGAACTTCTTTCTTAGCTTCGATATGCTGAAGCACTAATGCAGTGTCTTAAGTTTGCAGAATCCTTGAAAATGTATTCATTTGCATGAAGAACTGACTAATATAATGATTATTTTAAAGCTGTTCAATTTAAGCAGGTTAGAAAATTACATGATACAACTCCTCCGTTAATTTAAAATGGGTCAGTCAAAATTAAAATGAACTAAAAGTATGATTTACTAACTACAGTTCTTAAAATTTCTAAATTAGCTTAAGTATCATCTACTTTTTCAATGGGAATCTGAGCTGTTATTATTGGAGTGTTTAAAAATTCCATATTTATAGAAGTGCAAGTGCAACTGATTTTAGTTTTATAGTGCTGGATTTTTTTCTTTTCATCAAGATATGATGAAAATGCTGGTTGCTTGACAAAGAAATGCATTTAATAAATAATATAAAATGAAAACAATTCCAAGGAAACCATCTTACATCTGGGATTAGAATAAATCTCCAGTGTCGACACAATGTGCGCATTGCACTCCCATTACATACGACTTGGGGACTTGTTGGTCAACTGTGTTTGTCAGCACAGCACTGTGCATAGCAGGCAGTTAGAACAGAACCTGGCTTCTGTAATCGCCCATCGTGAAAAGAAGCTGACAGCCACACGGACATAGAAAACTATACCATTTTAACATGATGCCAAAGAAGTGACAGTCTCAATGAAGCATAAAGGTATTGAATACATCACACATGCAGTAGCCATAACTCTGCTCACTTTTTAATGCTGTACTGTACAGCTGTTATTGTTTGAGGCCCTCACATAGCTCACTTGTCTGCTGCCACCACAACAGTTGTTTTCCGCACCTACTAAATGACTTAATGAATCTTAGTACACCAAGTGCTCAATATTGGTAATTAATGTCAGCAATTACCTAGCATGCACAGTATAATAAAACAGTGATAAATGGGCAGAATTTAGCTGGATTTTACTGTTATTTTATTATAACAGCAGCCGAATCCTTTTATAATTTATTATTAAACTAATAATTTGTTATAATACAATAAGGTAGAGAGAAATTTTTATGAGTGAACTTGATACAAAACACACCGTGTAGATAAAAAAAATATCATTCCAACTTCCATTCATCTGCAGTCCTGTTTTTGACAGAAATATTGTAGATATTTGCCGAATAAGTAACTGGCTATGTCAGGGCACTGAACAATACCGTACACATTGGGTCTTTGCTAATTATACCTTGCGTATAGTTCTCCAGGAGTTTTTGGCTTGGTTGCTTCCCTTGCTGAGCCAATGCAATAAGAGCCAGGCCTTTGTACAGAGACAGTTTTGAAAGGAATCCCTCCTTACAGTCCAGCTGGCTTCCAATCTGGAAAATAAATAATAAATATTTGGGGTTTTAATGCCGACATAGTCCATATTTTTCAGCTTTTAGTTCAAGTTACATCTTGGTTTGGACATGGGAAAAAAAAAAGCAGTTGAAAGCTTTATTAAGGACGAAGAAACATTTGGTAACACTTTGGACTCAAACCAAATATCAATAAGTTGGCAAAGAAAACAAAATATCTTGTATTTACAACTTTCTTAAAAAGAATTACATGAAGATCATTCAAGTATGAGTTTAAATGTTCACATACAAAACCTGACAAGCCAATGTCTATTTTATGTGCAAATCATATGCTATGGAGAAAAATCTAAGCATAGCACAGTGATAATAAAATTATTTTGTGGGACACTTAAAACAATTTATGACGCAAAGGTCTATCCACTATTTCCCATGCCGTAACCAGGAACCGAAGTGAACAAAGAAATAAATGTCATCTATTGTACAAGCATGTTTGTAAGGGGGCTAAACTATATCCAAACCAAAGAAGAAATTATTTTTCTACTTCATGTAGCCATGCCTTGTCCATTTCACAACTGCTTATACATTAGTAAACTGAAGAAATTTTCACTGGCATTAGGAGTGGTGTGCTCCATTACCTCTACTTCTGACAGCAGTTAAGATATGGCAGTTTTTATAGGTTCAACATTAGTCCTTTACTCTTGAAAAAATACACATAAATCTCATTTGGAGCGGTCGGTGGCAAAGGGATCTCAAGCATGGCATCATATCCATAGTTAGGCTTTTGTATAAACTGGACTTCTTTATCATAGCTGTTAGTAAACTGGTTAATTATCACTTAAGACTTTAAATTTTTGAGACATCTGAATTATGTAAAGGGCAGTGTAGTTAATACCAGCCCTAGTGTAGATATGAAATTTAACACAGCATATCTAAAAGCTCTGTAGTCATTAGATACATCATTTTCATTCTATACTAGGGACAGAGAGTTTACTACACCTATAATCACAAAGGTGCCACCACAAAGCACAGTGTCAGCTGCTGGGAGGATGAAACCACAAGACTTCCAGCATTCTAAGAAAAGTCAAGCACAGTGGTTGTTTTGGGAATGGAGTGTTAGAGGCCAAAGCAAAAAAAAGTTTAAACTAATACATTACGTGATACATTATAGAGCTAATACACTTATAATATGAAATACTTCAGTCTAAATTATTGGTCAAAAAAACAGATTTGTCACATGCAGAGTTTTATATTTTGTTTAACACAGGTTTACAGTAATGAACCAGAAAGAATCAAGACATGTTTAGTTTTAAAATCCTTGGCTTTCAAAATGTGTCAGTTGTGTGTAGCCCGTGTCTTTGGTTGCTCATTTGACAAAAGTTGCATAACCATCACCATAATTACTGCCAGAACGTTGTCATTGGGAGCTACCATGGTAAAAAAAAGACAAATAAATGTAATAGTTAATGTTAGAAAGCAGAGTGTGGGTAAGGTAGGTAAAAGTACACAATTACTAATCCAGACTTCACCTTTTACACTTCACATAATTAGCAACAAGTCCACGTAGTTAATATGCCATGCAATGCCATCCCTTCCTGTGTTACCTGATAATGTCAGTAATCAGGAAATTACAGGATAGAAAAAGGCCATGATCCATTAAAAAAAAAAAAAAGAAAAAAAACAAACTGATATTCAAGCACGGGTAGTCCCATGGTCAAAAATAGGCCATTGATTAAAAGGCCTAAAAGGATCCCGATTTGACCGAAAAACAGTCAGAAGATGAATATGAAAGATGTGCAAAGAGAAGCCTATTAAAAAGCATCTTAAAAAGCACAACTTATTGTGCCATGCAACACTTGAGCTGTAGCAGTCACTACACACAAAAAATCAATTTCTGATCTACCTAACTGGATATCATCCATGAAATGTTAAGATCACTACAATTAGAAATACTTATATGTGTATTATTAATAAAGGCACAGTAACAAATTGATTGTTTTACCAATAAGATTAGAGTTTGTAACAAAGGCATGTTTTTTTCAGGTTAAGCAAAATGACGCTTAAGAGAAAAGTCAACTACAGGTTGAGAAAGTTAACTTAATATTTACATTATATTACCATACCTAGCACTCACGATCACAAGGTGCATTACAAACTACACAAGATTATAGGAAAATACGGTATATACAAACAGATCAGAACAGTAATAAAAATGGACAAATTATGCATACAAGACTAGACACATATGCATGCTTTAAAATTATACATTCGCTATTTTACAAGTCAAAAGTTAATTTTGTTTCTCAAATATGGTGTAGTTGTACAATAATTTGACTTGGGAAATTATGTACCAAGTGAACCAGGTTTTCTAAATTTAAAAAAAAAAAAGCATTTGCTATTTAAAATGGAGTATAAAGGGCTCAAATGCATAACAAATGCCTTAAAAACTTACCAAATGTGTGTGCTTATAGGCGGCAAAAGTTTCAGAAAATATGCTTCTTGGGTACATTGATGACAGTGAAAACATATTATGAATAATTTTTGTTACTATAGATAATTGGTACTGTTTTACCTCAAGTATGTATATACTCTGTTCAAATGAGACTATTGTGGGTTGCGGTTTTCATATAAACTGAGAAATAAAACAGCACAAAAACAGGTCAAGCTGCTTATTGCAATATTGCCTTTATACAATAAATATTTTGAAAATGTGCATATTGAACATGCAAAAAATGAAAAGAAAAAAAAGTTTTCTGTCAACTCTTATGATATTTATGACCTCACCTATTGTCTGAAGCCTCTATATAGCTTCAGGTTATATATTTTCTTCCTTTTGTCTTTCAAATTCTGTTTCTCTCTTTTTTTCTTCTGTGTACAGTTACTGTATGTCCTATGATATCATGGAGATCAAAAGGAGGCAGTTACAATCACTAAATGTGACTGAAGCAGGCAAGGGTCTTACACCACGATGAAGGAGAACATTGGCTATAAAGAAACAAGTATCAATATTTTAGTGGATGGAAAATTTTAAATTTCTAGCAGTAAAGCCTCACAGGAATTGCATTTTAGCTTCTTCTAACACTAAGGGAGGTGCCAAAATGCACAAAACTCAGAGGTGACATCTGGAGTAGGTTTAAAAAAAAAGCCAAAATGCCCAAGAGTAGTATAATGTACCAATTCACACATGCCCTATGCACAAAAAAGTTTAAAGATGACAAGCAGGAAAGGTCCTTGCATTATCTAGATTTACTTTCCCTTTAATAAAATTAAAATAAAAACATTTGCTTACTAAATCAACAGATAAAAGTACTTGCCACACCACAATTTTGAATGAGTGCATGATAAAGTCATACATAACGGTGATATCCGATCACAAGACTGATAACAAACACCGTCAGCTTAAAGCAATCTGGTACTTGCCTGCATAAAACTATAACAAGATAGTGGTGCCCACAAGAAAAACATGCAAGATAGTGCCATAGTAACATGACCATCATAAAGATCTAATATGGTGTGCATGTACTGTACATCTAATAAATTTACAAATGTGCAAAACCAGTGAATGTGTAACCCAAAATTTAGTTTAAAAATCTGTTCAGCAGGAAGGCTAAATGTATCCTGGTCTTCATAATTGGACATATTGCTGGTATAAAATTACAAAATACCAGGCTCACCAACACCTTTATTCCAATGAAGTTTGTATTTCACAGTCAGTTCTAAGCATCATTTACAAATGCACACTGGAGTCCATCTTTACTTGCAGCATAAATCTTGTTTTATGGAACTTACTAAGGTCAAATTCATAAAATAAGAGTTGTCAGAGATTACTTCCAGCACTAAGCAGCCTTCTGCTCAGGACATCTATAACATGCACTGGATTATTAAAAACACAGTCGTTTTCCCCACTGCTCCCCTCTGACAGATGGTATAAAACTTACACCAGCAGTTTTAGAGACAGTTTCTACCCATAGACCTTAAGGTTACTAAACTGCCATTCATAATAAATTCAGTATGTGCTTATCACATTATTATAGTTAACGAAAACTAAAATCAAAACTGAAACTATTATTAAAAAAACATTTTCGTAAACTGAAATAAAATAAAAAACAAAACTAACTGAAATAAAATAATAATTTACTAAAATATTTTTAGTTTTCGTTTTTGAATGAATATTCTTACCGTTAGCCTTCAAACCTTGCAAGTTTTAACTCTAAAACAGAGTCATCCACCACGAGCCGCCCGCACATATTCATCCAGTGAACGGCGGCCGTTCACACAGCACTTGCGGTGACAGAGCGAGCCGAGTGCAGGTGCGTAAAGTGTGAGAAATAGAAAGCGATTTGTGTGCCGCCTTTCTTTGTGCTTGTTGTATATCAAGATGTAATTGAAATGGCTGAAATCAGAATGTGCTGGTCAACAAAATGTTTACCATTTGGATAGAAAAATCACGAGTGAGTAACGTTTCAGTTTATTTCTCAGGCGTCTGCTTTTTGTTGACAGCAATTCACCTGCCACTTCGCACATGAGAAATCGTTTTTACTTTCTGTACGAAGTATACAGAAGGTATAGTAATCATGAAAAAATTCGACCTCGATATTTTGATGAATGATGAACGTTAGACTAACCAGTGTCCAACAATACTGTTTTTTGGAATTGTGTGTGCGTGTGTCTGTGTGTATACACGATAACTCAAAAACGCAACTAGATACTGCAGATGGATGAAGTTCGGCATGTGGCTGTTACACCATAACTGTAGATGTGTATTAACTTTTGGGCCAAATCCATCACCCGGAAGTGGTACTTTACCTGAACACATACTCAATGTTTTTTATTTTTGCTGCAGAGTCCGATTTATTCAACTTTACTTTTATAATAATTGTTCAATATATTATTTGATTTGTTGTTGATGGTTCCTTAATGTACATAATATAAAAATATAATCATTGTCTTGCGGTTTACTCCTCAAATATCCATCCCCATATCTGAGTATACAAGAAAGTTGAGGGGAGACCACTCCCGGTTTTTGAAAATAAAATGCCACTAATCAAGATAAGGACTAGGTCATCATACAAGATCAGCATATTGTTACTGACCAATCACTTTTGCTTTAAAAACATCATTTAACAATGATGCGATGCAAACAAAGGTAGGGCCTGACAAGTGATGAAATACTAATAATGGGTTTTTGTATTTATTCCATATTTATTCATTTATCATTTTTAGTTCATATTCACAACTCAAAAATACCTGATATTGTGAAAGTAATTCATCAGCAGAATTATATTTTAAAATATTTGTCTCCCTTTTTTCAATGTTTTTTTCTCTCTCTCTTAAAATACATAGTTGAAATATCATATTCTTTTTGCTTTTAACATCAGCCATATCATATACATTGCATGCCAGGGATTTTTCCTGCCTTGCATCCAAACCTGCTGCGGTAGGCTCCAAGTTTCCTACAATCCTAGTCTGGATAAACAGATTTAGATAATGTATATATGTTGTTCTTAATCTCAGACGCGGTCTCTGTTGTTTTGTGCCTGTCCATACTCTTATTACCTGCTCTTGCCATGCTCATTATGGGTTTACGGTTCTTATGGTGGGCTATTCAAGACTCACCACCCCTAACCTTGACACTGCATGCTTGTTGTTCTTTGTTTCCCTCAATACAGCTAAGTGGGGTCTGCACACTGATTCAAGTCTAACAGCACTGTTCTTCCTAAGCCCCTGTGATTTTCAAGAAAAGATATTTTAAAAATTATAAAATTATGTAAAATCGTTCATATTTAGTGTCTAGTTTTGATTATGCTCGTTTTTATCAGACAAAAACAAAACCAGATAGTAAACCAGGCAGTATAGCAAGCTTCCACTAACATTAAACTCATATCCAAATCTGTTAAGTGTACAGTTCTGTCTGATTGTGACACAAAACCAACTCTGTAGGCGCTCCATGCCATAATTACTAAAACTAAAACTAATATATATATAAAAATAAAATAGCAATGTCTTTGTGAAATAAAAACTAAACTAAAACTACATGATGAAGGAAAACTAAAACTAAACTGAATTTCCAAGTAAGGTCAGACAAAATATAGAAATAAAAACTAATATAAAAAGGCAAAACTATAATAACCTTGGTGCTTATTAGATATAACTGTAAAGCTGTTTTCTATGAGTGGTGTTGTATGAGCTTATTTCTATTGGTATTGCATAATGTCACTATTCAGAGGAGATCTGCAAGTAAGAAATTCACTGTATTACATGTACGTGACAGTAAACATAAACTTAAAGGGGGGGGGGGAAATCTAGCTCCAACTGCTGAAAACACAAAAAATAACTACCATTTAAAAGCAGCAGGAAATACACCACAAGGGATGAAGGACCGCTGCAGAGGGTGATGGGGCAATGATGTGAACAGCACTGCCATTAATCTCTTAAAATGCCTGAATATTGAAAAAAAATGTATTTTTTCCCCTGAAAATTGCAGTAATATCCTGTTTTACTACATCTGTTCAAGGCTCTGAATAATATTCAAGAACATTTTCGAGTTGGGGAAAAAAAAAAAAAAGCAGCTGACATTCAGCAAGTTAAGATTTTTCTTATGTTTGGATTTGATTACTTTAAAATGAAAACACAGGCTCTGAATTTTTTTTTAATTCATAAAAAAAAAACACTTCACTGTAGAAAACAATTTCTTGTGGAAACTGAACGTACATTATGGCCATGAAAAAATAACTTCAAAACTACCAAGCTTATCTTTTAAGAGCAGTGTTGTTTTTGACTTAGTTTTATTCTTCTGACTAAACTGCATTTTAGTTTTAGTCACATTTTAGTCATTTAATTATTGTTAGTTTTAGTCAACAAAACTAATTTTAGTGGAGAAAAAGTAAATCAGTTATAGTTGACTAAAAGTAAAAGAAAGTTAATATTGTATGGATATCATGTTTAAAACATGAATATGCACAGAATATACTGTACCTCTAAAACAGTTGTACTAACATGTAGACTAAGGAGCCAAACCACATGTAGTGAAAAATTGAACCTAAAATGAATAGTAGGTGTAGAAAGCATTTACTCTAAAAGCTCTTGATCAGATAATGACAGCTCTGGTCTGTCATCAAAGTCTTGGCCTTCAATATGCCGTAGTTATGCTGCTAGAAGATTTTATCAAAAAAGGCTGGACCAACCAATACACATTTCACTTTGACATCAGGTTTATAAAGAATGAGATCATTATGAACTACCTGATTTATCTGACCAAGTGCACATTTTAAATTTATATTCTGATAATTTTTCTCCAGCAAATGAAAAATATTGCTTAAAATAATACTAAAAATTGGGATTAATAAAGTATCTAAAAATAAAAATTCAAACATTATTATAGCTGTACTGTTGAATTAGTAAATTCCAAAATAATTCTAGGATATTTACATTTAAAAACTTGTTTTTGTAACAATACTTTTAAAATCTGGTTTGTCAAAGAATCTCTCAGATTTGCAACATTTGCTATTATAAGATTTATATTTACACAATTAGCAAGTTAAACTTACTAAATAGTAACATTTAACGAATGAGTCATTTTTTACAGAATATATTTTTTTCCAATATTTCAGAACTCTTGTGAAAGAGCCTTTGCTGCGTTGTTTCCAAAGTGTCTGACATGAGTGATCACACTTTATTATTGCTATTAGCCTGTGTGCAAATCCACAATTACAAAAGTTACCTGTTGTGAATTAATTATAACCGAGAGATTGCATTACATTCACTAATGTACCATTCTAATATGCAAGTGTTTTTACTACATTCACATTTTAGGGGTTAGGCTCATAAACATTAGTTTGCCCTTGAAAACCAAACAACCAACACAAATTTACTGTCTTTAGAGTTGTATTCAGCAACAAACCAGTTCTGTTTTGCCGTACTGCACATATCGTATTAATTGGGTGATGTACTTCTAGGACTGAAATCTTAGTATTAACAAATGGAGCAGCTGCATTTCATCGGTGATGTAGACAAGCCAAAAAGTCACTTCATTTGAAACTTGCCTCGATGTTTATCTGCTATGACTGTGCCCCAATGTGCAAGTGGATTGTGCAAGGTGGTTTCACCCTCAACCATGAACTGTATGCACCAGTTACAAAATGGATGGATACGTGGACAAAAAGCAGTAAGTTGCTCATTACAATCAAAGAACTGCAAAGCTTCCATTCCTTTATCTGGACTGCACAGGACACTATTAAGAGCGATTAATCTCCCCCAAGTCAGTTCATCTACTGTAACAAATGTGAGACAATACAAGCTAAACAGCTACAACTCATCTGAGGTTAAGCGCATCTGATTGCGCATTTGATTGCGCTCTCAAAGCTATGCAAATCTGTTTAAGTAACTCGTAAAGGGATAAAACAGGCAATAACAAAATCCTGTGTGTGTCTGCGGGTTGGCTTTTTTTTAATTAATATGTATGTTTTACCCATTAGCACTTGACACATTTGTATTAGCAGAGTGAACAAGAGCCAGAGGTAACAGTACTGGCATCGGGTAAGCCGCCACCTAGATAATGTTATATACCTTGGCATGAATCTCAGGATGGTGCACCTTTAGACAACTCTTCAGGTTTGTTGTGTTCTTTCCTGCGAGATTCTTTCCATGCAGCTGTTGTGATGTGGGATTTTGCATATAATTTGATAAATGTTTTGTATGCCTTTATTTATAATTTAGGCAAACCAATGTAATTTAGAGGTATTCATGTTTGCCTTCCCCCCAAACCCTTTTTACAACTGTCTCTTTGTAATTTTATGACAGGATTTGGGGGATGTCTTAAACCAGTTTTCCCCCACACAAAGCCAGGTTAGCTTAACATATGGTCTTGGGGGGTTGAGGTGTTAAAATGTACTATTTCTCCCATTGGTCTGAGATATGGCTGTTTGGAATTGGCTTGTCTCAGAGGCCTTTAAGTACCATGATATTCTATTGGTTCTAGGAATTGGAAAGAACATCTATAAATGTACTTGCTCAACCACATTCTCTCTCTCTGACCCACATATGATGAAGCATCTCTCTTGCTAACCTGTGATGATGAAGACAACACAATGAAGAGCACAGCTCAGCAACCATATTGAACAGACATGTGGCTGAAACCTAAGCACCAACAATGCCTTAACTAGAGACATTTTAAGTAACTGCAAGTCTGTGTGCCACCTGAATTACACAGCACCATTTTATCAGGTTGTATGGTTGCCAATGTTCAAATGTACTTTGCATTTTGTTATTATTTATGAATATTATCAGTAATACATTTTTTTATGTGTAACTTAACTCCTGCTGGTCTTTTTACTACATCTAATTGCCTGAGGTTATAGATATAGAAGGGAAGGTGGGGATAAGTTATATACAGTGGTAAGTCTGTGAGATTAGGTATTCTAAGGCTACATATTAATAATACAATAGGGGAAAGTAGAGCAATATATATTACTCTACCAAGATAAAACAGCAGCTTACATTGAGTTTTAGTTCTGTCAGCTTTTTAAGAAAACCACATTGGCCAACCATAGTAGAGCAGAATGGAGCGGGATTCTGGCTGATATGATTTCCTGACGGAACCCAAACTTAGTGTTATCCAATTACAAGCGTGCTTACAAATTTTTAAAACTGTACCACTGCATTCATGCTCGTTATTTGTTGTGTAATGTCATGTGCAATGAGCTTCACATCGCTCAAAGTTCAGTTGTCTGCCTGCAATATTTTAATTTTGTTTAGTTTTCATGAACAATAATTTTAAAAGCATTCGTCTTAGTTTATCATTAAAAGGTGTGAATTTTTTTCGTTCTGTTTTAGTCACTGAAAAAATGTCATTGACGAGTATTTTTCATCTTAGTTTTTATCAACAGAATTAACACTGTTTAAAAGGAAGTTGCATTAAAATGTACTTTACAATCCAAACAGCTACAACGTCAAAGAAAATTACATGGCAAAGACAACAGAGGCAAAAATAAAAAAGAAATTGGAGGTAAAACTCCCATTTTAGTACAATTACTTTGAACAGAAGAGATGGCAGAAATCTGTACAAGTAGTACTGTACAATAGTTATAAACCAAGTAACAGGTGGGTCTTCATGTGAATTTGACTATCAAAACAGATACAATCAACTCTTGGACAATATTTTTACAGAACAAAAGTTAAACAGCTGAATAATGGTTTGCTTGACAGTTGCTGTTGCAAAGCTTATTCAAGCAAGAAGGCCAAAATGAAAAGATCCTAAATGGGTAAAGACTAATCTATACATTACATAGAGGGGAACTTCAGCTGTTCTGCGTGCATAAAATTATGGCACATTCAAGTAATGACTTCTCAAAGACATTTAACACACATACAAAGTTAACTTGGACCCCTCTAATTTGCCATTATACCACCAATGTGCCGACTGAATCTAAATCACACAATATCACTTCCCAATCTCTTTTTTAGTATACAACTAGTGTGAACCTGGCAAGCTTTTTATAACAACAATTTTTTCAGCATTAACATCAAAAATATGGCCAGAGAAGGTGACTCAAAATAGAGCACAAGAATGTTTCTGCCAGTTAGGAACTCAAAATTACAAGTGAACTCAAAACAAATATTTGAAAAGCAAATGAATAACAAAAACGTTACATATCTGATCAACGTAACCTGCATTTGGCTTGTTACAGAGATCCTACAGTGCTGCACAGAAAAATATTAGCTTCCGTTTGCTATAATCTGTTGCTTATACACTTGCTTAGACATATTTTTTGTTAGATGAAAATACAATCTTTATTTGTATTGTAATCCTGTATTGGCCCTTTGTGAAAAACTATTGCCCCTTGTTTAATCTGACCTGGTATCAACCTTGCTTAGCAATAGTTATTTACTTAATGTAATTTTCAAAGAAACCAGTAGAGTATGTGCAGATGTCAAGAGAGTTCCATTTGCAGCTTTACTAATTAACATGATATTAATGGCATTCAAAATTGATACTTTTCTACACAGCTTTAGATAATAAAGGTTTCAAATAAAATAGTATCTGGAGCTCTGATTCAATGTAAATAAGCACAATCAGCATTGCAACTACACCTATTAATATCATAGTGTACAGACTAGAGCATCATAAGTTATTGTCTTTTACACAAATGGAGCAAAATACATTAATTGATTAAATTCTAATTATTAGTGGTATGAGTTTACCTTCACATTTTCTCATACATGCACACAATACACAGCCATTCTTACTTGTAGAATTACCACAGACTTATGTCAGTAGCACAATACCAATAGACAAGTATAACATCATACATTAAATACATCACATAACACATACAAGCACACACATTAGGCACACTTATTCAGTTGTATGCAATCACTGATGATACAACATAAAGGATAGAAACCCCCTCAAAATCTACAAACTTTAGTTGTCCTGGGCTGAGCAGGTGCCACATTAAGATATTATGACACCTTTAGAACTTGGTAAGCATAGATGAAGGCATCTGGGGTTTGTTCAAATGTCTGAGGATGTAAGACTGAGGGAGCGGACCAGCTTATCACTAAATTTCATGATGAGAGCCACTGACAGGTTTACACTGTTTATGTACTACTCAAGCAACAGACTATGAACCCTTCTCACTTGAAAAAGCAGTGAATGTTTTCACCTAAACCATTAGAAGCTAGCTTCCAGGTAAAATATAAATATGGTGTTATGTAGCAAGGAGCATTGAAGGTTATTCTCAGATGTCTTAGCCTTTATAATTCCTGCAGTAGAGTTCTGAAAATTATCAAATATGAAGAAGGAATTCACAGTAGAGAAGTCAAAAGAGGAATAAAATCATCAATGTTACATTACATACAAGGTTTTATCAGCATTATTCTAAACATACTGTAACCTGTTGAAAGGCAGTAGTTCAGCTCAGAAGCCATAAAAGAATTGTAAAATGAAGCATTGGACCTAATTAAGTTGGGTCAAACTCTCACATTGTGTAGTAAGTTGGATGATAAGGCTTTGATTGTAGTAGCGATAATTTCAAAAGAAATGTAGAATGGAGACTCCACCCAAGAAACTAGTTACTAATAATCAAATAAACATTTCTAGCAGCACTGCATCAGTGAATGCTAATCCTTTTAAAATGCAACATTACAAATTAATACTTGAGATTTGTAACTGAAAATTTTTTTTGGAGTTTTGTTATTCCTGTGTTATTTAGAAATCAGCCACAAAACACTTCAAAACATTATTGTCCTTTATTGTAGACTGATTTCTCACAAGAAAAATAGCAACTTTGGGAAGAAACAGCATTATATGCAAACTTTGCACTTTGCCACAAGAGCATTAGAAGTTATATCAGTGTATATAAAAAAACAGCAAATCCTGATTATCAAGAGACACCAATATGGCTGACCAATTTATTCCCGTTGTTTAAAGCATAATCAATTGATGATATTATATGTACACAATACAATGATTGTGTACAAAGATATTGTAATATCTTTGTAATTTAAAAATTAAAAAGTAGTAATCAATCAGTATTGTATTGAACTTGCAAAACTTTTTCGCAAAATTGTTCAAAATTTTTTACCTTTTATTTAAACTTTTTCTGTCTCACTCATCAAGACAGTATCTGTGCTATACAGCAGAAAAACCCCGTTTAAAAGATTATAGTGCTATTCACACTACAGTGAAAATGTAAAGATTACTACAAAGGTAAAATTAATGAAAGGTTCATAAATGTATTATGTAAAATACCTAAAAAAGTAACATTTTATAAATTATTGGAAAAAATTGGCTGCCAGTGCTTCCCTTTGTTCATGAAAAACACAAACACACATAACAACTTAAAAGTATAACATAAGCATTTTATAAAAGCAGAGCAAATGCACATCCTCATACAGCTCTCAAATATTTAAAATAAACTTGATAAATATATAGTTTATTACAAAACAGACATCTACATTTTCAAAAATGTCAGTCAGACTCAAAAGTCAATTATGAGATACAAGTGATTTTTCTTTCTTTACCTGAGTCTGTACAGAAGCTGGGAGGTCTGTCCTGCTCAACAATCTATGGAACACTTCAGCTTGCACTCTGTCATCCTGCTTGCAGCAGACTGCCTCATATACTTCTCGGTAATAAGGAGGTACAGAGCCTGAGAGGTGGGAGGAGGAGGAAGAATGGAAAGTGCCAAAAAAAAGAAAGAAAAAAAACAAAAAAAAAAAAACAGAATTCAATTCATTAAGTACTCTCAATTGTCATTAATATTAATTTACGTATGCAGCATCAGTATTAAGATCAGTATTTCTAATTCTACCAAAAGGATGATTAAAAATGAAAGAGAGACTAGTTAGAATTATGTAATAAAATTTTATGCAGAGCTTTGTTAGATAAATAACACAATGAAAAAAAAGAAAAGATCAATTGTAAAGTGTGCCCCGAAAGGGAAATTCACCAGCGTTAAGTCCCCAGTCATAAGGCTTTACATTTCCTACACTTCTCCATTAGAGAGTATGAAAGATGGGTCACATGATAATGATGCAATTCTAAAGAAGAACATTTGCATTGAAAATTCCCCTTATTTTATAGAAATAAATTCCACAAACACATGCCCATGCAAGACAAATTTAATTATACGCAACAGTTAATAACAGCAAGTAAAGTCAGATGGTGTGCTCTATAATGGTTGTTTCAGATCAGTTCTTGTTGAACTGAAGTTCATTTTGTAATGCAGATGTCTGGCAGTAACCTGACTGTTGAAAATACCTATATAAAAACGGCAAGTACCAGACGGTCTAATTCCAGACCATATGATGCACGCCTATAGACCACACTTTGAGAATGAAGAATATAGGTTTCCAAACTGCTTTGCTAATGTAACTGGTGGCTCAGCTACTTTTAAGGCAGAAAACATTCACCTCTTAAGTTAATAAAATAAAACTGCTGTGATCATCATGATGGGCTGTTTACCATTCTTTATTTTTGCTCTTAAGCTTGGAACCACTACTACTCTCCTTGGACATATATTGAAACTGCAGAATGGCTGGGAACCTTTGGCAAAGACTGAGACCATGTATTATATGATTAAATCACAATTACAAGAGCCGTACCAGATTGTAGCATCGCTGACCAGCATACAGATGGCCAGATTTTGACTTTGTGTATTTCAAAGAACTGTGGGTACATCTAGAGGTAGTTATTTTTTTAAAGGAACCTACTTAAACTAAGTTACAGCTTCCATTTCTTTTGATACTAATTTGTCTTATCTTTTCTCGAGAGAACTAATCTTCAATTTTTTTTCCTCTTACATTCCTAACGTTGTTTAATTTAATAGATTAAGGTTTCCTGAATCCCTCCTTTGGGGGCAACTGAGAAAAGCATAGTCATTTATTGTTTGATTTGATAGTTATTTTATGTTTAGGCATATTCTCACATCTTATTGAATCTCAAACCGAACCTTCATGAAGAAGAGCAACTGGCCCCGAGAACTACAGGTTGACTCAAAAACTGTTCTCCGTTTTTTTTTTCTCCCACCCAGGCAGAACATAGAAGTGTGCAGTCTAGGACATACCCCAGAAGGAAGGCTTGAAGGCCAGAGAATCCAGCATGGCCAAGTAAGATCAGGCACAAAGCTGAGGAACAACTCCTTCTGGGAGATATAAATGAAGAAGAGACCAATGGGAAGATGATCACGACAGGAATGCTACATAAGATGCTGTTCTAGACACCCATGCTCCTGTGGGGTTTTCTCTGGGTGCTCCAGTTCTCTTCTCAAATAAAAAAGGAATTGGTGTTAGCAGTTATAGTCAGACATTGTATGAGTGAGTGCAGAATTGTATTTTGCGAGGTACTGACACCCAGTATGGGTGAGGCCCGATGTAAGAGAAACAGTCTTTAGTTCTTTGGGAGTCTGAACTGGATTAGGCAAGAAATGAAGGATGGATATTACTGGTTCATATCTATAAATCTGTCTGTGTCCTCTAAGCTAGTCTTCAGAGAAGAATGCTATATAAAGTTAAAGTGAACTGAACTTCCGAGTACAGAAAACCAAGAGGATTCAAATGTAATATTGGAATCATGATTGGTAGGTGAATGAATTGTTATAACAACAAGCACTCTGCCAGAATTAGACAAGATAATAGGCACAGTAGTAACTCTTGACATAAAGTATTTCCATTTTATGTGGATTGCCATAGCTTAAAAAACTGAAGTGTAAATTAAATCAATACTACCAGACACAAGTGGCAACTGTAATGCCTATTAGAAGGATGAATCCAAATATGAACTTTAAAAGCAGTCTGTCACTATATATTATGTCAATCCCCACATATGCTGGAGCTCTCCAGCTGTAAATATGGCAGTTGTCACGGCATAAAAATACATGTGATTAAAACATCCTGCAGAATTCTTTTAAAATTAATTTCTAAACTTTTGCAATATATAACTTCCAAACAAACAGTTTATCCTGGCCAACACCCTCAGGCCGCTAGATGGCATCCTCCCTGCAACATAGAGGTGCCCCGAATTCCCGCAGAGCATCACAGGGACAGGAGAAATTAAGTACTTCCGGGCTGAAGAAAAAGAAGAGAGTTTTCATCTGACCCGGAAGTGCTATGGAAACACATGGACTGAAGGACAGAAGCACTTCCGGGTCAAAGACTATAAAAAGGACTGTGGGAAACCCAGCAAGCCGAGCTGGACTTGGGAGGGAGTGTGACAGAGCTGCTGGGTGGAGAGGAGGATTTATTGTATTATTGATTATTGTTGAGATTATTGTTATTGTGTATAGTGGAGAGTGGAGGTGCAGGTGCTTTGTGCACAATATTACAGAAATTAAATTCATTTCTTATACATTTACCTGGTGTCTGGACGTGTTGTCTGCGGGTTTCACGGGGCAACAGCAACCCCTACTGTCACACAGTATGAACCAGGGGTCTGCAATTCAAGACATGCACGCTATAGCAGACATGTACCATTTTCACTCGAACCCAGATCAATACATGTCTAAAAATTGGACATTTCTCATTAAAGCAGATCTGTAGCAAAGTCTGCTAATCATCATCTATTAGGAAGTGGAAACATTATATAGTAATTACATATTAAATAAAAGAATAAATCAAAAATGATATTTAAGAGCAATATTTAGCATGTGTGCGTTACCTATAGCAGCCGTAATCATTGAAAAACTCTCTCATTGTCATGGTCTTATGCTAATATTGTGGAAAACGGCAGTCAATGTAGCAGTCAGTTTTTTCCTGACCCGAGTGGATGAAGGAGTTCAGTTTTACTGGAAGAGGGGATAAATATGTGCAGTGTGAAAATGTGCGCTGAACTTCAAGCCTATGGAGTCACTTTAAAACAAAGAATGAGGAAAAAAAATTCAAGGATAAGGCACACAGCAGAATTTAGGTATGGCACTATAGTACTTAAGGAGAAGATGTGGCAAGAGCTTTTACTGACCATTTTGAAAGAAGAGGTCTAGACATGAAGAAAATAGTTGCCACTACAAATGATGGTGCGGAAGCAGAGAAGGTTTCAGAGCTTAACTGAAAATAAAAATCGGTCAACTAGTCACAAAGTTTCATTGCATTGTTCACCTGGAAAAATCTATTTTCCAAAATAACAAATCCTGATTTTTAACCATGGTTATGGACACAGCTGTTAACTTTCTTATTGCTTGCTTGTCATTAATGCACCAAACATTTTTCTACTGCCACTAGAAGAGATGATCACTGTTTACAAGCGTTTGTCTATCCACTGTCCTGTGACAAGGCTCAGTGGTAGGAACTTTTTGGAGTGGTTTGTCAAGTGCTTTGATGTGATCTGCGCATTTTTAGAAGAGGAGGCTTTGAACTACCTGGAGCTAGAGAATGAGTGACGGTTAGTAACAGTTATGTTTTTGATGGACATCTCAGGACATATCACTATCAAACTATATTGGCTTCATTCGATGCATGAAAGGCATTTCTGGTGAAAATTAAAGTATTCGCTCATAGTAATCAAACTGGAACCTTTGTTGTTTTAATAATAGTAATTCTTTCACTGTCATTACATCAGCCCTTCCACCCTGATGTCATTATTAAGTATTTTTAAGAACTTAAGAGTGGATTCTCTTCCAGACTTGCTCAAAGTCTTAAAAACAGCCCAATGTTTTCTTTTTTATAAGATATGGAAAACTTTGAGAAGAAAAATCTGGCTTTACCCCTCTGAGTGGATGGTGAAGTTTGATATTCAGCAGACTGGGCTCAAATTATCTTCATTATGGATATGTAAATTCACAGAGCTCCAAAAACCACCTGTAAACACTGACAATAAAAAAGTAGAATCCATTTTGGCCTGTTGGAGTTTACCGGACAAACTGTCATGTTTATAAATGGAAGCCACTGCACTAATTTCTGCACTTACGGTATATGTGCAAACAGATTTTTTCACACCTGAAAGACAAGGTTAAATCCAACTTGCAGCCAACTTACACAGATTATTCAGAGGTCCGTGTGTAGCTGAAATTAACATCCTGCACGCCAGACATAGGACAACTAAGCCGTCAAAGACAGGGATAGGGATCACACTAAAACTGTATGTCCAATTTACTATTCAGAAACACACCGATTGTAAATATGGACATGTTCTATGTGTGCACCAGTTAACGTAATAATTAAGATGAGCTTAACTAGCCATCAATAGTACAACTATGACTGCAAAAACTGAAAAACTATATGCTATTGTCTTCTGGCAACCAGTTGTTTAATGCTTGTAAATTGACACTTAATATGGAAAAGGTTGCCAACCCCTGGTAAAAACGGTTTCTTTTAGGAAACCAGTAACAACAGATAAGGGAAGCAAGGCCACAGTGGCATACAAACCTCACGTGCCCCAAAGGCATTTAAGGAGTCTCTCCAAGGAAAATACAAATTAACAGATAAGGCTCATTTACATTGGCTTCAAAACAGGCTGCACTTTAAAATGCAACACCGATACCTCAACCACTGCCCAATACATTTCAAGCAACTTTACATTTTACAGATCTAGTTGAAATGATCAAGAATGATTTGTGTTTCAAGTCTTTTAAGAATTAAAGATCAACCTGGTGGACACCGAACAAAGTATAAAATGCTTTCAGAAAGGGTGTCTGTTGGTAATAATAAGCCTAAAAAAGCATACATACATACATACATAGAAATGTTTATAGCACTAATAAATTATAAAAGAAGGTTGGGCAAGTAAAAGCTTAAAAGACACTGCATTACTTTGGAGAAGAAAAAAAAAAAAAAAGATAACAGAAAAAGTAGCTTACCTTACCTAGTGATATATTTAAGTATATATTTTTTCAGGCTGTTAAAAAATCTCTTGCAGAAATATGTTTTGGTATTTAAAAAACATTTTTAATCTATGGATGTAAAATTGCAGTGAACAGTGATCTTGCTAACATTCTTCACAACAACTAAAACCTGTTAAACAAGAAACTTTAAATCGACGATTTCCATCTACTTGGAGAGACTCCCACAACTGGCATATTTAATATGAAAATGACATGTGATCAAGTTTTTTTACATATCTGTATTTATGTATACACACACACAATACATATGCGCACACACACACACACAGTCACGTTTAGCCTCGGATGCCTTCAGTGTAGATTTCACAAGTATTCTCTGTGCTCACTTGTACTTTTCCCATAACTGAAAGACACATTTGTGTGAGTGTGAAAAGAATGGCATGGTTTCTTATCAACTGTCTGAGACAACACACTCAGCAAGGCTTAAAGTATTTGTTCCTCGCTTTATTTTCTTTAGGAACCATGAAGAAATCAAAACTCAAAATAAAAAAAAAAAAAAAAAAAAGTGAGGAATACTGGAAATTTCAGAAGCCTGTGACACTTTTGTTTCTCTTTTAATTTACTAACAGACGGGGTGTTCTAAATTATAAAATAATCCAGAAAATGAAATATAAACTAACTAATTTTGCTATGCTTGGCCAGAAAGAAAAAAACTTGCTTTTATATACATAAATGAATCCATATGCAGATTTCACTTAATTCATTTTTGGATCAGGGCAGGGTCAAGCACATTCCAGCTGTACAGGGCTCACAGCAAGAACAATACTTCGGTGGGCTAAAAATATATCATAGGGTACATACACTAGCTTTCAAAAGATTGTGAATAACTATTACTGTTTAAAATGACCACTTTAAATTTTATTATTCCTATGTGACTGCAAAGTCCCATTTTCAGCTGTCACAAATCCATTGTATTAATGGCAAACTTTCTTAGCTCATGCTTAATCGTCTTAAATGCTAACTGGTTAACAGACAAACCTTTGCAATTGTGCTAGAAGAGCCAATTCTGTGTAATAATAATAATAATACTTATTATATAGCACTTTTCCCATGTTTTAGGAGAATAATATGGCAAGTAACTTGCCTTTCCTTGGGTTGCAAGGTACTGACATTCCCAAAGTTCAATTCTGGGTTAAGAAATTGACAAAACAATTCAAATTCCTCAATAAATAATCAGTCGAGTGTTGCTTTGCAAAATAAAGGTTATTCCCTGCAATAGATTGCCAAGAAACTGAAGATTTCACACAAAGGTATCCATTATTGTCTTGATACAAGGGGCCAAACCAGACCTTACCAGGTTACTAGTAGGGGAAGGCCCAGATGTGCAACTGCACAAGACAAATAGAACATCCTAGTCTGTTCTACAATTTAGGTTGCTTTCTTAAGTAGTACATGCCAATTAATAGTGCACATACATGACATGCACTCACATTATATATCACACACCTAACATACTTGTTGTAAGTAGTTTCTTTTGGAAAGCAGCCAGTTTGATTCTATTTTAACCTTTTTTGCTTCCTTAGGTCTGTGGATTCGGCACATTGCGTCTTCGACTCATTAATTTATCAAATTACAGTACCAACTTTGACTCCACAATTTGTACTTCGACTCATATTTACTATTTTGATTCAAAGCATATAAACACAAGATACAAGGCATATTACTGCCAACATGAATCATTAGGGTACTTTTTAGCACAGTAACCTATTTAAGTTTGGGCTTAAAGGCTGTTGCGACTTTTTATATTATTTATTAAAGACATTTCAAACATTGAGTAACATTAATCAAAACTTACAAAGTTTAAAAAAAGAGACTTTTTATAGAATGGCTAGAATAAAAAAACAGTTAAATTAGTTTATGTGAAATTGGACATTTTCATACATTATATTACAATTTACATTTAGTCAGAGTCTGTATAATTCCCCCCACCACCCCCTAACACCGATTCCAGGAACCGAATAATTGCTTTTGATTCCGACTGCACAGCCCTGTACTTAGTCACCTCAACCCTATAGGATGGTGGTAGGATTGGAATAAAAATCATCACTAAATAAATATTCTATCACTGAGTCAGAGGTTTGAATCTTTTTAGTAAACTGAACCAAATGATTCTTAATCGCACTGGACACCCGAATCTCCCATCACTGGGCAGGAGCATTATTAGGTGCAAATACAAAATGTTACTTTAAAATTGGATTTAAGTTACATAAGTAACAGTACTCAAGTATACGGAGCCATGAAGTTAAAAGCCTATATAGAAGTTATTCCACTCAGTTAACCCTTTTTGCTTGGGTTGCCAAAGCGTGTAGTATAAGTGTCCTGCCCTCGTCTCCGTGAGACTTGCTGCAAATCACATGAGAAATAATCTGTGATATAGATAGATAGATAGATAGATAGATAGATATACTGTACTTACATACGAGTCTGGATACCCCCCATGTGAAACTCGCGGTTACACCAGTTTCATCCAGGGTCTCCAGTTTTCCCTCACGCAGTTAGCAACTCTCTGTTGGCCCAGTGTTAATGAGAATATTTTGTTAAGTGATTTTAATAGCATTCTGCACTGAAATTTTTTTTGCTTTAAAAAGAACAAAAAAAAAAAAGTATATATTCCCATGATAATTTCAATTTATGTTAATTGTTTAGGTAGTACAGTGGGAATATGTATGCAAGGAGCCTGCCCCAGTTAACCTGTGCAAAACCTACAAGGAAGCCGATTTTCAAGGAGCACTTTAATCTTAACTACAAATTCTTATCTGCAACTTTGGAACAGGAATCCTATCTAGAAATGATGCTCCTTTAAATAAGGAACTTTTTCTAAAAATAAAATTCAAGGATTAAACTCTCTTTCCCAATCTCTCTGCAACACTACATTAGCACACTTAGGAGTGAGACTTTTTTTGCCTTTGTAGTTTCCATTTCTTCACTCACCATTTGCTGCTGTCCTCCATATTTAGCACCACCCACTTATTAATAGTGGCACCTCTTAATTTTGAGTTGCTTGCATTTCAGTCAGAATTGGTAGCTTGTATTTATTTATTTTTTAAACAAACCAAATGGAGAACAGATCAAATCAAAACTAATACAGGTGGAAACACCACGGTTTGTTAAAGAAAACAATGGGCAAGTATGTAACAAAAAGATCATATTATAAATCAAGATACCACTAACCACTTCCGTAAGCATTTAACATGCATTTAATACTGGAATTCAAGTTCAGGCATATCATTATGTACAGTTTTAGATACCTCAGTGTCCACATTATAGAGGACCCGACATGGTCCAAAGCACAGCGACACCTTGCAAAGAAGGCATTACAACGTCTTTACCACCTTTGACACCTCAGGGATTTTAGGCTGCCCTTCCAGTTCCTAAAGAACTTTTATGTATCTGTCATCGAAAAATATCCTGACAGAAAGTGAAAACAGCATGTAGCAAGATCACAAGGCTCTACAGACAACAGTGCTGTCAGCTGAATATATCACTAGGTGTGCACTCTCCGCCTTCCAGGAGATTTACTATAGACAAAGTGATGTGAAACGATGGTAATGAAAATTATCACGAGATACCATCCATCCCAATGATGACCTCTTCTCTGTGCTACATTCAGAAAAACCCCACCACTGCCTGAAGACCAGTTCAGAGAGACGGAGATTTTTTTCCCCCTGCAGTCAATCCACATCCTAAATGAAGATGGTGCCTAGAGCTACATGATGCCCTACTTACACCTATGCATAATTTACTTATTACATACTTTTATAATTTTAATATAATACATGCTATTGCAGTCCCTTAATGATTTTTAGGGATATAAAAGTCATGCATTACTGTTAAATGTCCTTGTATAGATCCTTTAATGCAGACTTAAGAGTTTAGCAACTATGCATTTCACTACATAATGCACAATGTATAACTGTATGTGACAGACAAAATTTGATGTTGATTTTACCACAATGAAAAGTGATGAACGCAACAAATACATGTAAGAGAAGATTAAGTCTGGTATCTGAATCTACTGGTGCCAGAGATAATGGCCCTTACAGTTTGATAAAACACAAACGATAGTAAAGTGACTGTGCTGGACCAGCTAGCCCAAGTTGTCCCATTAATATCTACAGCCTAGACCACTTTGAACATGTGCAAAATATCCTCATCTAGGTCCCAAATGTGTCTTTTAGACCTAAAACAGACAAATCGATTAAGACAAGAAATCAAATATCTTCAGCACAGCCAGAACAAAACAGAAATGAACCTACCTCTCGTCTAGACCAATTTTATACATTTCCAAAAGACCCTGCTCTGAATAACCGCATTAGGAAAATAGACCTATTTCCCATACCCCACCACTTTCATGTCAGTGGGTAACTGATGTCCTATACTATTTAAAATTGCAAAAAAATCAATTCTCACTCAGAGGGTCTGTTTAAAGACAGGATCTAATACTGTAATAACATTTTAGAATAAGCTTCTATATCGAGGAAAAGGATACTTTCCTTGCTGCTTTTAAAGATTTGCTTTGTTGCTTGGCTCTCCTTTCCTTCTTTTTGGGTCAGGGGGTTGAACTTCGGTTTGTTAAGTTTGATTTGAATGCATAGATTGTTATTTGGTTTTAATTAAAACGCAATAAGAATGTAAATAAAAAAGAAAAAGTTTGGACGTTAACGATTCACCTCTCCGACACATTGCCATCCCAGTTTCAGAATGTCTGAAGGGAAGCGGACTCGGGTAATAGGAAAATTGTAACCTGCAGCAAAGCTAATCACAGAACTGTTATATGTGTCGGGATGAGCAAAAGAGGATTCCCCCCGAAAACATCGACGAGCTGCCCCAGCAAGAAGTCAATAGTCGATGAATCCATCATAAGCACACCAGGGATGATAAGCAATTTAATTCTGCCAAGTGTTGCGCTGGTACTGTCGACTATATAGCAAAATTAAATAATGAACGTGAAGAGAACAAACACGCACAGTTAATCATTCCAAGGCTGAGAAATCATGTCGCTTTTATAATTTTTACCACTCCCAGGTAAATTATCGCAGCAATTAAGACGTGCTCAGACATCTATGTGTCGTTCAATTTCACCACAACACATGCATGGCGTCAAGCAACTTAATAGCATCGGAAAACGAGTTACTTTACCTTCATTGATAGCCCCCTCCATAGTTCAACAGTCATGTGAACCGCGCAGCTCCTCCATGTGATCGTGCGAAGAGAACAGCCAACAGAAACACAGGCGGCCAGCGGCCAGCGGCTGCGCTCTTCTACGCTAATGAGAGCAGCGGGCCAATAACACGTTACCCGGAGTGACGAGAATACAAGTATGTGCGTTTCAACTAGGCGAGGGGAGCGTCTTGGGTCTGTACAGGAAACACACCAGATTGTACGCTACCGCTTCTGCTGACGTTGCCTTTAAATTAGAGTTGGCGAACGCATACCGAAGAAAAAATACCTTACCACACTGCCAAAAACTCAGTCACGAGGGTAAATCGGCATTTATAATGTAGTTGGACAGCTGCGCATAAGTGGTTTTCGCTCCAGATTGTAAGTCGGTGGTAATACATTTTTTTTGTGTTATCCAATTAAAAGAGCAATTCCATATGTAAACCCAAAGGAACTATCGTAAGTTCATGCGTCAAGAAATACAAATATATTTTATGGTAAGCCGAATTAACATTTAGAGACCTATCAAAATGCATTTTTAGATATCTGAAAATGAACTATAGACATAACGGATTACGTCTATTTGAACATATCCATCCATCTATCCACTATCCATCCATCTTCTGAACCCGCTTTATCCTGAGCAGGGGGTTCGGCATTTTTTTTAAAGATAACTTATAGATTCAAAATGATCCTGAACATTTTGAGATCTAAAATTAAATTACAGATATCTCGAAATAAGTTTGTAGGCAACATAGTACAAAAGATTCAGTTAACCTTTACAGCGTTCAGGATGAATGATCACATAGAGAATGACACTACAGACATTTGGTATTCAAGAGCAGAATACCTTCTTAGTGATTGAAGGTATTACATGGTAGCTGGACTGTGTTACCTTATTAAGAGCAAACTGGAAGGTAGTTGTAACCCATTAGCCAGTTAAATTGCAGCACAGCATCCCGACATTGTAAGTAATGGGACTGTGTTGCCTTTAGGTGGGGTAAACTAGAAGCTGCCTAATAGATTTGGTACTTTTATGGACCACAAAAGAATACAGAGTTACCAGGAACCACAAGGGGCAGCTTTAACTTGGTCCAGCCCTTGTCCATAGAAATGAATGTGAGGCTTTCTCAAAAGTAGATAGATAGATAGATACTTTATTAATCCCAAGGGGAAATTCACATAATCCAGCAGCAGCATACTGATACAAAAAAAATATTAAACTAAAGAGAATAAAAATGCAGGTAAAAACAGACAATAACTTTGAATAATATTAACATTTACCCCACCCCCCGGGTGGAATTGAAGAGTCGCATAGTGTGGGGTAGGAACGATCTCCTCAGTCTGTCAGTAGAGCAGGATGGTGACAGTAGTCTGTCGCTGAAGCTGCTCCTCTGCCTGGAGATGACACTGTTCAGTGGATGCAGTGGATTCTTCATGATTGACAGAAGCCTGCTCAGCGCCGGTTGCTCTGCCACGGATGTCAACCTGTCCAGCTCCATACCTACAATAGAGCCTACCTTCCTCACTAGTTTGTCCAGACGTGAGACGCCCTTCTTTTTTATGCTGCCTCCCCAGCACACCACCTTGTAGAAGAGGGCACTCGCCGCAACCGTCTGGTAGAACATCTGCAGCATCTTATTGCAGATGTTGAAGGACGCCAACCTTCTAAGGAAGTATAGTCGGCTCTGACCTTTCTTACACAGAGCATCTGTATTGGCAGTCCAGTCCAATTTATCATCCAGCTGCACTCCCAGGGTTTATAGGTCTGTACCCTCTGCACACAGTCGCCTCTGATGATCACAGGGTCCATGAGGGGCCTGGGCCTCCTAAAATCCACCACCAGCTCCTTGGTTTTGCTGGTGTTCAGGTGTAAGTGGTTTGAGTCGCACCATTTAACAAAGTCTTTGATTAGATTCCTATACTCCTCCTCCTGCCCACCCCTAATGCAGCCCACGATAGCAGTGTCGTCAGCGAACTTTTGCACGTGGCAGGACTCCGAGTTGTATTGGAAGTCTGATGTATATAGGCTAAACAGGACCGGAGAAAGTACAGTCCCCTGCGGCGCTCCTGTGATTGCTGACCACAATGTCACACCTGCAGTTCACGAGACGCACATACTGAAGTCTCTCTGTAAGATAGTCCACGATCCATGCCACCAGGCGTGAATCTACTCCCATCTCTGTCAGCTTGTCCCTAAGGAGCAGAGGTTGGATGGTGTTGAAGGCGCTAGAGAAGTCCAGAAACATAATTTTTACAGCACCACTGCCTCTGTCCAAGTGGGAGAGGGATCTCTGAGGGCAGATTTAAAGCTACATTGAGCCAGAGTTGGGACTTAACAGAAGACCCTTACCCAGTCAGGAGGCCAGCATAATGGATGGACAGGGGGAGACAGCCTTCCAAGATTGTATGCTCTCCTGATGCTGTATGTGACAGCATTTCTGGGACATTCTGGGACATTATACCCATACACACACCTACATTCAGTACTGGAAACTGAAGTCCTGTGGGCAGCTGTGTTGGGTTCTGTGGGTGCTGCTAGGGGGAGCCTTGGGGAATAGCAGTCCCTACTTCTTTGGGCTTCCATCTGACCCAGAAGTGCTTCCTCCATGCAGTGTCCTGATGTTGAATGTACTCCCAGGTCCTGCATAAAAGGGACCACCTCACCTCATCTGGGCAGTTAGACTTGTGTGGAGAACAATGCTTGCCTAGAGAAGTAAAGGAAGTTGTTAGGAAAGGATGGAAAAGAAAGAAAGAGTTGATTGTGTGACCTGTTGAAAGGTATTGTGCAAAAAAAAAAAACATATATTTGAACCCAGAGCTGGAGTTAGTACAGTTTTGTCTGGGGTTTGGGAGTCTGTGACACCCACTAGTAGCCACAATTATAATTTTATTTTAGAGAACAAACTATACAGTAACAAAAACTAGTCAAAGATACAGTCATGTAAGCAAGTATGCTCATTGTGTTAATAAACAATCACACCAAAAAGAAAACATATAACGCATATTCTCTGGACATCGGAGAACTTTATGAAATAACCAGAGGACCCAAGGTGATTTCTCATATATTAAAATAGCAGGTATGATATATGTCCAATTAGGAGGGAGCTGAGTGGACCAAGTGGAGGTAATTACCCGCCAGGCCAGTGGGTGCAGGGGTGCGCTAAACCTACTTCTGTTATCTCTGCAGGCCAAATCCAGTAAAACCTGCCTGATTTAACATCACTTCTGGTTTCCAACGCCACGACAGATGTCACTTCTTTTCCTCAGTCAAATCAGTTAAGTCTGGAAGATGACCTATGCACATCAGTGCTTTTCACAAGACCCTTTTGCAGGCAGGGACAATATGCGGGTGGCTGCCCCAAACCTTTTTCTGTGTGTTGAGACTATTACTTTCACACAGGGAACTCCAGCAAAGACTTGGCAAGATATATCACAATAAAATTAATTCATTCTTGCCAAATCTTCTGTCTTCCATTTAGGGGTCGCCACAACAGATCATCCTTCTGCATCTATCCCTGTCTTTCACATCATTTTTGGCCACACTGACTGCCTTCACATCCTCCCACACCACATTCATAAACCTCCTCTTTGGCCTTCTTCTTTTCCTCTTGTCTGACAGTTCCCTCCTCAATATTCTTTTCTCAATGTAAGAAAAGGTCAAGTGTCTTTGTGTCTGTCTTTGTATTTGTGTGCCCATCTTGTTGCTTTGTCTCTGTTATATGCCATTTTGTATGGGATTTGTAAATACAGTGCTAATATTTTGTGATGCTCCATCTGTTGGAATGAAAAATACAATGTATTTTAATACTACAAGCATTACAATATACATTTCAATAGAGCGTGCACTGAAAACATTAATACTGAATATGTCCAACAGAGAGCAACTGCTGGACAGACAGCAATCAGCTTATCCACCTTAATAAAAGAACAAGTGCCTGTGTATCTGTGTGTCCATCAAGTTGATATTACTTGGAAGAAAACTGTAAAAATTGAGAAAAAAAATATAAAGTGATAATAAAAATGCCAAATAAGAATCTAAAAATAAAAAAATTGACTTCTTAGCCTATTTTGTTGTTCAATGTTATATGCTGGCAACAGCAGCGTGGTAGTGAATCTCTTACCCCAGCTTGGGCCATGTGAATGAGGTTTATAGCTGTAATACTAATGACTTAAATTATTATGGGAAGGAGCCATGTTTTTTTTTCTGTTTTGTGATTTCAGTGTGATCACTGCTTAAGAAGAAAAATATTTAACCCAGTAATACAGAAGACTAAAGCTGTTTGGATGCAAAATATTTTGATCTTCCTTGCTCATTGAGGCCATAACATGGTTTAGCTCACAGTGTATTTGAGTCACCCAGAAAAGCAATTGAAGTGGTGGATGATTTTGTCGCATTTGTATTCCTCCCCTTTTAGGTTTTTATAATGTTCTAGTGGCAGAGACTTGAACTCTTTTGTGGTCTTTTTTTATACCTTTTGCAGTGTTGTTTTAATGTGGTAGTTATAAACATTGCTAGGGTTACTCAAGCATCTTATGTTAGATTAATTCTTAGGCTATATTGACACTAATACATTTTCATTTAAAATGGTGCTTATAAAGACAATCAATCTCCATCCACACTGCCATTTTCACATTGTTTACAAAAGTATTTCCTCTCACAATAAAATGACCAAAAACACATATGATATAACCGTTTCACTGCACTAAGGGCATGCGTGCAATGACAGAAAAATCCATGAAGAAATGTTAACAGTGCTGTTCACAGGATTTATTGGAAAACTGTAGCAATCGGTAAATGGTCTGTGTTTTGTGCATGTATGCAGCATTCAAATTGTACAAAACGCAATTTAGATGCATATAGGTAAGCAACACAAAAAAGCACCATGGAAACCAACTCCTCTGTGTTCACAATGTTGGATTACGGTTTTCTTCTGCAAAAGGTGACCAATCAAGGAATGAGATGTTGTAAAGAGCAGGATTCAGTCAGGGAAGGGCCACATTATAAGAGCAAAAGAATTAGAGTCTGGGTTTTCAAAGTCTTCATTTTCACCCATCCATGATGCAATGCTAAAATCAGAATCATTTTTTATGTTTCTTTTGTTTATTTTTGACTATTTAATTTATGTTGTTTATGTTCATTATTCTTTGTGTTTGATTTTGTTTATGTATGCAAGCTGCCTGTGTTATGTTCCATGTGTTTTGTGAGTGAACCCCAGGAGTTGGGACCACCTGCCAATCACTTCCAGGAACTCTCCACCACTGTATAAAACTGGAGGGTCTCCAACAGTCCCTGATGGTTCATTATGAATGTGGTCTTGGGGAGTGAGTTCTTGTGCTTTTTTGTGAATTTTGGATGCTTAGTGGATTTGTTGGCCTATTGCTCTGTATTTCTGCTATTCTTGGGAGTTCATATTGGAACTTGTTCACCTTGGATTGTTCTTGCTGGCAACTCCTTTTTGCCTTGTGTGCTCTACAGAGCTTTTTATATTCACAGAGCTTTTTGAGAAATAATCCATTTTGTTTTATAAAGATGTGGTGCTTGCCCTTATTACTAGCCAGGGTTTAACTGTGATACCCTCTCTAGTGGGCATTATTGAACTGCTTTTGGAATTTATTGGGACTTATATACTTTAGGACTCCCAGTCCATGACAGCTAAGCATTGTGCAGACAAAAGTTGAAAATGGACATTAATGTCAGTGTTTTTAAACAGTAGTTTGGATGTAGTCTATTGTCAAGTGATTTATTCACCTTTATGTGTTCCCTTTCTATTTTTCTTGTTACAGGAAATATTTAGATATATCTTGTTATTTGTTGTTTCTTGTTGGGCCGTTGTGGAGGGAACTGTGAGCAGGACTGCTTTTAGGAAGCAGTTCTTAAGGCAGGTGAATTGAAGCAAGTGCAATTGTTGTCAATGTTATATGTTATTTATTTTTTACTTGCTTTTGTAAAGAATTCCTTTAAATAATCAATTGGTTACTCTGATCTTTTGCATCTATTTAATTAATTAATTTCTGATGTTAGTTTTGTTGTTTCATTTTCATTTTAATATTTATAAGAAATATTCATGCCTTCTTCTGATGGTATTTTTTTTTTTTCATGGCTGTTTGTATTTTGTGGTGATTCTGCTACTACATGGCTAAGAAACATGGATCAGAAGTGTGTGCCACATGAAGTCGTCATTGCAACAGTGTAAAGGTTGTGCCAAGCAGTTCCTGGTATTCCTTGACTATGGATAGATCCTTTAAGTTTTGCCAATGCATTTTGTGTAGTGTTCCTTGTTAATAGAATTAAAAACTTTTGACAGTGAATTTAGGGTTTTTGATTCTAGCATGAAGACAGAATGATCTCACCTTTGGCTTCACACTAGCATTTCATATTCCTGTTCCTGTTTAAATTTAATCTGCAGAAAAGGAATTTATTTGTTGCATGTGGGGTCTCATGGCTGTGAGGGTGGGATACTGGGTCCCTTTATGTGAATTGTAAACCCAAGACCCTTTCTCTTTTCTTTTTTCATCTTTATGTTTTTATAGTTGTTTCTTTGTTTTCCTCTTTGTAATAAAGTATAGCTGATCTAATTTTTGTCTCATGTAACACTGGAGGCAGGAACTGTCCTTTTCACCTGTCTACATACTTTGTTTTTTTAGAAAGACACAATAAAATACATGTTGTGCTGCTTCAAGAAATGCATCTTAAGATGATTGGTGTGGTAGATGCAATAGCAAGCACTTTTGCGTAATGTTATTATTTTCAGCTCCGATTAAATAGTATTGCACGATTAATTATAAATATCAAATTATGTGTTCTCATTGCGAGAGAGATATTTTGGTTCAATACTGTTTTTTACTGTCAGAAAATATTTTCTTTTTGCTTGGTGTATTTTCACCTTAATGTGGTCTTCCATCATAAACATAATTCTTTTATTTTGTTATGGTTGCTTGTGTATTGCCAGTGATTTAAATAAAAATATTTAGTATATCTTCATCTGGAACATTCCCTACTTATTTTATTTCACATTTCTGTACCTAGCTTCTCAGAATTGTTGTTAAGATTTAAGTCTGTTGCATAGCCAGTTGTAAAATTACTTGGCAATATGGTTTTCCTTTATCTCTTCCTACATTAAACATTCGTATCTCTCACCTTGAAAATAAGTTCCAGAATTTGCATCATACAGTATGTGTCCTTTAGTTTTTGATAAAGGTCACAAAACGCTGATGGCGGTGTTAAAAAAAGATCTTAATGTCCTTCTAATACAACATGCCAGATTTCTGGTTCACCATGTTCCCTCATTATTATTTATTTAGGGCTTCTCCTGGAAGTCTTTTAGCCCTGTGTCTTAGAAGGTGTACATTTTTTTTTACCTTTGTTCACTCTATAAAATTTAACATAGCATTTAGGAATTTGAAATTCAGGAAAAGTATTCCTGCTTCAATTGTCATTGATGAGTTTCACGTATCCTGATGCAGAGATAATGCTGGTGAATCCCTTTCTGATTTCCAGTTTTTTCACTGAGCCTGTGTGATTGGTGTAGAAGTGTAAAATACGCCGAAGATTGTCACCTTGAAGGAAGGCTCTCAGGAGTCGTAGGATGATCAAACAGAATAATTAGCTTTATTGCAATAAAACAATAACACAGACTCAACCCAATTCGGACAAATCAAGCTGAGCCCCGAACAGACCAAAAATCACAGTTTATATAATCATTTCTTATCATCCTGATCTCGCTCAAACCAGCTCATTCACCACTTATTCTGACTCCCTTTTCCTGTAGCTGGCCTGTCAAATTCTTTTATGATGACCAAGGTATTTTTATTTTCTGTTATTCAACTTCATTTTTCTGCTTCGCTTATTTTTTAGGTCGGCTGAGAGCCAACAGGTGTTTTCCCTTCTTCCATCCTTGAGCTGTCGTTATCTCATCGTTCTCTCTTCCTGGGTCCTCTCACTAGGTTTTTTTTTAGCAGCTAGAGCTAAGCTGCAATTAAAAAAGAAATATGGCATGGGCATTTATTTAACCATTTGTTTAGCAGGCCTAACTTGCATTAATATTTGCACTACGGTTAATGCTTATATTTTCCTATATTTATTTATGCTAATACATGAATATACTAATTTTATTTTCTATATTGGCCTTATGAGATTGTGTTTTTTTTCCATTTGGAATTAAATCATGATTTGAATTAAATAAACTAAAATTGGCATTACTTTGGTCCAAAAGTAACAAGTGTGCTGTCAATCTGGCAACTTGGAGAAAAGAAGCTAGCACATTAACAAACTACTGTATCATTCTCAAACTACCTCTTTTAATACCAATGCAATATTGACAGGTGGACATCCATGATTAGTTTTTCACTGGTCAAAGTGTGGGATCAATATCTTAGTTGATGCTGTGTATGATCAGCATATTCTCTGAACTTTCCACAACATGAGTGCAAGGTATGGCAAGTTTAGCTCCTTTTTCTCATTTCTCCTTTTATTTTTACCAAAATCATGTGGCCTCTCTTTTATAGCCCTGCTATCTGTTCACCCTCTTTATTCAAACTTTACATCTTTACCTTTTGTCAGTAACTTACTTTCTGCTCAGTATTTTCTTCTTTGGGGTGGTACGGTGGCACAGTGAAAGTGTTGATACCTCACAGTAAGGAGACCAGGGTTTGCATTCCTGGACCTACCTGGGTGGAGTTTACGTGTTCTCCGCATGTCTCCATGAGTTTTCTCTGGGTGCTCTGGTTCCCTCCCACTGTCCAAAGACATGCAGTTTAAGTGGATTGGCAATGCTAAATTGTCTCCAGTGTTTGTCTGATGTGTGTGTGTGTGTTTCTGTTTGCTTGTGATGGAGTTCTGCCTGGGTTTGTTCCTGCCTTGCACCCTATGCTAACTGGGATAGGCTCAAAACCCTCCCTCAAGGTCCGGACTTAAAAGGTTAAAAAATTCCATATTTGTAGCTTCTTGTGTCACCCAACCTTTATGTGTGAAATCTGAGCTAGAGATCTACCCCCTTATTCCCATTTTGGCTTTTGGAACACTGTCTTCAGTAACATCAAATGTTGATTTAGAAACCTAAACTGTTATTTTGCTCAGTTTCAGTTGATCTATCTGACATTTTCTGCTTGACAGTACATCTACTATTCCTGATACCTTTATCTACTTAACACAATTTGGCCTTTACTTTCTACTGATTCAGGGGTGTGTTTTCTTTTATCGCCACGTATCTCAAATTTATTAGATACATCTTCACTTATGTTATCCATCCATCCATCTTCCAACCTGCTGAATCCAAATACAGGGTCACAGGGGTCTGCTGGAGCCAATCCCAGGGCACAAGGCAGGAACCAATCCTGGGCAGGGTGCCAACCCACCACAGGACACACACAAACACACCCACGCACCAAGCACACACTAGGGCCAATTTAGAATCACCATTCCACCTAACCGGTATGTCTTTTGACTGTGGGAGGAAACCAGAGCGCCCGGAGGAAACCCACGCAGACACGGGGAGAACATGCAAACTCCACGCAGGGAGGACCCAGGAAGCGAACCCAGGTCCACTAACTGCGAGGCAGCAGCGCTACCACTGCGCCACCATGCCGCCCTTATGTTATCCTCTTCTCAAATAAATTTTTTATGCTAGCAACTACAGCAGCATATATTTTTTTAGTTTACAGATGCAAATCCTCTAAGCTGTTTAATCTCAAATACTGCCTAACTTAATTTTGTAGTCTCATCTATATGGAGTGGTCAACATCAGACATTGATAAAAAACATCTTTGCAAGCCTTACTTATTTGGGAGAATGCAGTCCTGGCACTTGCAGCATTGCAAAATAATGACCCATGACTTATTATTACTGGTGAGTCTGATGTTTTGCACTTAGAACTTCTCCATACACTATGCAGGAACTTGTGGTGCTGATTGCATGGGATGAAGTTATTGGAGTCTATCTATCACATATATTCTGGATTTGTTTCTAAATGATATACAGTAGGAAATTAGTTTGTATTGCTCAGAGTTTGAGATTTTGTATATAGGAATGGAGGAAAGATGGAGTATTCTTTTACCCTTTATTAGATTTTTTTTAGATTACTTATATTATTGTTTCAGGTTTGGCCCTTTTGAAATTAAATCACAAACATTATAGACACCAGTAAGGCTAACATGTACTGTATCACTTGCACAGACAGTAGGCAGACTTGAAATGGAGCTCAGGTTCATAATGCTGTGAGGTAGAAGCACGGTTGCCAACCATTTTTAAACCTACAGACAGTATAGATTTATAATTTTGCATACAAGTATTAGGTACAAAATGTAGATTTCTATCAACTTTTGAGCTATTTCCGCTAACTGAAACAGTACTTTTTATTCATGCAGCTGCTCCAATTTATTCAACTTTATTTTTATAATAATTGTTCAATATATTATTAATTTGGTTTGTTGTTGATGGTTCTTTAATGTACATAATATAAAAATATAAACATTGTATTGTGGTTTACTTCTCAAATATTCATCCCCAATTCTGATTATACAAGAAAGTCTAGGGGAAACCACTCCAGATTTTCCACTATTGTTCTTTATCATTTTTTTACTATTATGTCAGTTTTTCTGGTACGTTTTCTTCAATTCAATTTTTAACTCTTGATGTATATGTTATACTTTATACATTCAATACTGTTTAAACTAAACATATAGCAATTTGTTATTGTTTGATACACTATGTGTTCAGTATTTGCATTCATTTAATTTGTTAACCCATCACCAGTACTTCCATTCACTGAATCCATTACTAAATTTTAGATTATAATGGAAGAAGCATAGTCCAGCTGGGAAGTTGTGTATAATTTTGGGTCACTTGCATTGTAAGTGTGAAGAAGCTGGAGTACAAAATTAAACTTGGTGTTTTTTATAAATAGCCATCATGTTGGTGCAGTAGGTGGCACTGCCGCTTCACAAATTTGGCATCCTTGGTTCAAATCCTGTGCTAAAGTCCACGTTAAGTTTGCATGTTCTGCCCTTGTTTGTATCAGTTTTCCTTCAGCATCCTCAAAGATGGCCCAAGTGTGAGTCCCACTCTGTAGCAATAGGATTTGGCCCCCTGTGACCCAAAATTAAATTAATCAAGCTTGAGTATAAGATGAGATTCTTTGTTAATTTTAATACATATTGTAAAATAGTTTTTTATGTACTTAACATAATGAAAAAAGAAAATATGACACATGCAGAAGAAGGTCAGTCATCTGTCATGCCAAATCTTCATCAATTCATTAAAAGGGTCAATCAGTCCAGTTGACTCCTCTTTTTTTTTCCAGGAGCAAAACATTTCAGGCTTGAACCGAGACTGACAGACTAAAATTCTGCCTATTTCTTTTCCAAGCATAGGCTTCTCCAAACAGTATTGTAAAGTCACCAAAATGAAAATATTTGTTTTTTATGGAGTAGGTGAACGCACAGCACACTACTGTCTATACTGACATTCACCCATTGATCAATCCATTTTCTCATTTATTACATGTCAGCCTGTCATTTGTTATATATTTAGGCTTGAACCTTACCTCTCCTTCTGAAACAGAGAGATGCGCTATTACCTGAAATTATTGTTTTAAAGTCTTCTGTTTTAACTTTTTATAAGCTTGGTTTAACACTACAGACAAGAAACCAGTTTAACAGCTGTTTTAACACTTCAACACTTATAACGTATCAGATCAGCATGTTGGTCAAGAATTAGATTAGATTAGATTAGATAAACTTTATTAATCCCATGGGGAAATTCAGAATTTTTAGTGCTAGGCAGAACACCATGGAGACAAGTAGTCACCTTGTGAAATTCATTGTTAGATAGTAATGGCTCCTATTTAAAAATGGCCTTTGGTGAAGTGGATCCATATTTCTGTAAAAAATAATAAACTAGAAAATCACCCATTGTATATTAAAATCATACTAGCCATGTGCGCCCAACTACGTTGCGCGTGTTAAAGTTGTCATTATGATTTTTTATAAGGGAAACAAAATTACAAAAGAAAACCCTTGGACATTGATTCGATAGGAACTGCCTACTGGGAATCACTGTCCGAATCTTAATTATGTGGTGGTGTAGGAGCATTTCTGCTTCTGTCCATTCACAGTCCGTCTCGTTTTCACGACGCTGTCGTTTCCTCTCACGATGTCTTCTCAATCTTTCTCCAATCTCGCAGGTTGCTTTGTGGCAATCCAAAGAGTAAGGCAATATACACGGAGCAATGGTTATAAAAGGGGGACACATAGGTATCCAGGCTCTTTAAAGCATAAATAGGGATCACTTCACTTACATGTGAGCAAGCCACGGTACAACTGTGAGACGCGCAGCACTTGCCGGCTACAATGTAACAATAATAATTTCCGGAACATGCTGTTACATTGTCATTCATTTTGCCCACTGTCTTTCTTTCACTCATATGTTACGTAGGCACGTACCTTTTATCTTCGGAAATCTCATTCTCTAACCAGGCCTCGGGAGCTAACCAGCGTAATACTGTCCACCACCCCTTTCGTTATTCTGGCACATTGTTGACATCCGTGAGTAACAACAACGTACTAAACTGGAAGGTGATCTACGCATGCGTGGAATTCGCGGACAAACAAAGATCAAGATCTAAATGAAAATCTCTTTAGTTAATTTAAAGCACAACAATTTGTTTAGTTTGAATGTCTGTGTTTTGAGGTGTGACTGGAGTACTACAGTCTTCAGTAGTATAAGCCTGGAGGAGATTCTTAATGCAATGCCTATGTTTTAGCTGTCTCTCTACTGCCATCTAGTGCTTCTTTTTCTAATTCATTCACGGACAAACAAAGATCAAGATCCAAATGAGGATTATATATAGAGATACTAAGCAATAATTACCAAAGCCAGTGGTTCTCAAACTGTGAGGCGCCCCCCCCCAGGGGGGCAACGAAGTAATAAAAGGGGGGGAGCAAAGATGTGAAAAAAAGAAAACAAGAATCAAAAATATGAAAAATACATCTATTGAAACCAAACCAAATTAACTTAAACTACATTCTGATACTAGAAAAATAAATATAGAGTTAGATAAATGTCAATAAAAGTTAAGTAGGTATAATAAAATATGCATCTATTATATATCATTAAATAAAAAAGAACAAATTGGTATTAGTGGGCTCCTTTCAAAAAACATTGGGGAGGGGGCGCGATTAAAACTGTTATGAAAATAAAAGGTGTCATTTTGTTTGGCTTTTCTCTACAAAGCAATCTTTTATATTTTTTTTGAACAGGCAACTACAATAGTTGACAAAAGCAAAGCATATAACATAATTTACTTAGAGTTTCAAAAATACTTTAAAGTAGTCCCACACTGAAGATTATTTGTAAAACTAGAAGCTGTAGACATCAGAAATAACCTACAAAACTGGATCACAAGTTGGTTAACTGATAGGAGACAAAGGGTACAGATAAGAGAAGAATGCTTCTCATGGAGTGAGGTCATTAGTGGAGCTCCTCAGGGGTCTGTCCTTGGACCATTACATTTTCGGATTTATATTAAGGACGTAGATTTCAGTATAGTTAGTAAACATGAGAAATTCACAGATTATACTAAAATTGGAGGAAGGGCAAACACTGAGGAGGCAGCAAAAACAATTTAAGAAGACTTGAACATGATTCAGAACTGGGGGAACACTGAGAAAATGTATAAAAGTGCAAAATGCTACATGTTGGCAAAAAGAACATTAATTATAAATACACAATGGGAGAAAATGTACCTAAATTAAGCAACCTCTGAAATCGACTTAGGAGCTTATTTGGACATAATGTGCAGAAGCAATTAAAAAGACAAATAAAATGTTAGGTTATATAATAAAGACAGCTGAATATAAATCAGGAGATGTTATGCTCTGATTGTATAATGCACTAGTGACACCACATATGGAGTATTGTGTGCAATTCTGGTCACCACTTAACAAGAAAGACTTGAAGTTGTTCAGATGAAAGCAACCGAGTGCATCCCAGGACTGAAGGACATGTTGTAGTCTGAAAGACTCTGAGAATGTTTAATCTTAGAGCAGAGGAGGATGTGTGGGGATGTAATCCAGATCATCTTCAAAATTTTCAAATGCATTTATAAAGTAGATCCAGACAAATTCTTTCAACTTAAGGGCGAATCACATACTCAAGGTCACCAGTCAAGATTAAGGGGAAGAGCATTTAGGACTGAAACCAGGAAGCATTTCTTTATGCAAAGAGTTGTGGTAATCTGGAACAAACTACTGAGACAGTTCAAACAGAAATCTCAGTAATCTTAGCTAAACAATCAAGCTTGATGGGCTAAATGTTCTCCTCTTCTTTGTCAAATGTTTCATGTTCTAAATTCTAATCAGATGATAGATTTTTGAGTCTTCTCTGTTCTTGTCTTTCAAGAGTAGGAACTTACAGATAGGTTCCAGAAAACAGACCCTTGGGAGTACTACTTGCATCCTTGATAATTTTGTTTGTGACCCTAGTGAGGTCTTTGTGTAGGGCAGTTACTTGTTAAAACCAGACATTTGCAACCTATCTGATCCAGAGTCTAAAAGATAGGGATCAAATCTCAGCTTTGTCACAATCTGTATAGAGTTTGCACATTCTCCCCATGTCTGAATTACTTTTTCCTCACACATTTCAAAGTTCTGCGTGCATAGGTTGATTAGGATTCGGAACTGCAGTATAAACTGGCATATTGTATATAAGTGAATGTGATCAGTGGTGAATTGCCATCCTGTCCAGTTTTCAAGGCTCCTACCCCACCATTATACGTGATCTAAGTGGGTTCATAGATTAATGGATTATTTTATTTTCCTGTTTATTACTAGAGTTTACACTTATTTTCATTTATATTAGCGCGGCTGTCTTTATTTTCTACTATTAGAAAGACACTGCCAGTTGTAGCAGGTTCATTGCAAATAGTATTACTGTTAATGCAATCGTGTTTCATCTACAATTGCCATGAGACAGTAATACAGATTGTTAAAGGTGCTAAATAACAGAATTTGAGAAGAATATATTAAAAAGAAAAAAATTAAAAAATATAAGGAATGGAGAAAACATAGCTAAACATAATCTCTTTACACTTTACGGATCCTAATTTAACGTATCAGGCTAAACTGATTAAATCCTTCCACGGTAGTCCGATGCAGGCGTGTTTTCTGTTCTTATAGTTTAAAGTGTATTGTAAAGCCCTATGGAGGTATGCAATGATGTTATTGTAATTTATGGCATCCACAGTTTCAAGAAACGGAGATTCTAATAGTGTTACAGATAAAAGTTAATGAATAAAAGATCGCGTGATTATAATCCTTTTATCGCCCATTAGCGCTGAACTTTTGCATCTCATCTCCGCTCATAAACGACATCACAGTGTGCTAATACTTGTGTAAACTCCGTGTTAGGACTTAGTTGCCCCGCCACGCTCGCGTGTCTTTGGTTGCTATAGACTACTACAACAGTGACGCTAAGCGAGAGAAGCGCAGGCAGGCAGAAGAACAGAGACTTACTTCAATAATAAAAACAGTAGGAAACTTTTACCAAAGTTTGAAATCTGTTGATGAGCTTACTTTTCTGGTCACATTGTTTAAACAATTTCAAGAAGAAGGCATCGCAGATCAAGTCTGCCTTATTACTGTCAGAAGGCGTGAAAAGTCATTGTCTACTTCAGAAAGTTACGTGTTATTAATATACTTTCTTACATTTTAAACTTTTAATTTAAGATTAAACCTTACCAAACAGTTGTTAGCCTGTAAAACCATGGCTCCGATGCATCCTCCGACGTGCTTATTAACGTACAGTAAATAACAATTAAAGGAACATCTAATGGAAGTCCAGTGAAGGGCTCGGCACTGGTACTTTTTGGCACATGCAGCTTCGCAGTTTGTGGCATTGTGAAGCTGAGTCTGCTTCTGCGGCTTATCCTGGGTTGGGGTACGTGTTTGTTCTCCTAAATAAAGAAGTAAGAATAAGGATCACACAATGTCGGTGACAGCCAGTGATTTTATCACTGACGAGGAGTTGGAAGAACTGGTAAGTGAATAAAAAGGTACACATTTAAGTAATCTGATTTATTTCTTAACATCTATTAATGTTCGCACTATCCGGTAAATCTATCACAAGGCCAACATAATACCTCACTGATCTAGAAATATACATGTCATGAATAACTTTTGACTTGCAGTACTGAAAGTTGAAGCTCATTGATAAATAAGAATTTTGCACACGCAGAGGCGCGGAGATACTGTGTAGTAAATGAGTTTACACAAGTTTTGTTAGAAATAAGGGTTTTGCACAAGCAGAAGCTCACAGATAATGTGCTGTTAACATGGAGTTTACACAAGTTGAAGCTCGAAGATAGTGTGTTGTAAATGAGAAGTTTGCACAAGTGGAAGCTCACAGATAGCATCAATTAATCATCACAGATCATATGTTGTAAATCAGGAGTTTACTCAGGTTGGCGCTCACAGATATTTTGTTATAAATAAGGTGTGTGCACAAGCACAAGCACAAGCTTACTGTGTAGTAAATGTGAAGTTTACACAAGTAGAACCCCACAGGTAATGTGTTGTAACTTGTAAATAAGGAGTTCACACAGGTTGAAGCACACAGATACTGTACTATAAATGAGAGGTTTATACAATTAGAAGATCACAGATACTGTATTATAACGAATGAGTTTGCAGTTAAGTTCATTCCTCATTTCCTATAATTTATTTGTGACCTATCAGTATACAGTCCCTTTTAAACATTCTGGCCAGCTTTCCATGTATTCAAAGCATGAACTTTGTTTGCACAGCCACCTTGGATTTAGACTTTATTCATCCTTGGGTGAATATCTTGAAGAGATGGATGATTTCTGTGTATTGTGTGGAATGACATGATAAACACAACTCTGGTATTATTTATCTATTCTTTTTATTAAAACTGGTTATTCCAGTTTAGGATGATGACCTGAAGCCTATCCAAGCAGTGTATTGTGAATTTATTATTTAGTACCCTCCCTATGTCTTGAAACAATATTTTTTTACATTATTAAAAGTAATTCCTGTTTGAAATGGTTAGATGAATATTTGGCAACACTGCAGAATGTAACATTTAATTGCTTAGTAGTTATTTTCAGGTCAGCAATGTGGTGCAATGGTTAGCATTCTAGGTCATGGGTTTGAATCCTGTGCCTATCACTGTCTGTGTGGAATTTACAAATGTTTCTGTGTGTCTTTCACTGGAGACTGGGACTGTGCAGGTTAGGTTAATTGGTTGACTGTGAGCATTGGTTTGAATATGAGGTGGCCTTGAAATGCACAGACCCTACTGGCCCGAAACAGCTTTGGTCCCTGAATTGGATTAAATGTGTTCTATTGTGTTATATTTTTACATACTGTACATAACATTATACAATAATGGCCAAGAAAAAAATTTGAATCTCATGTTTTCATGTAGAATTGAGAGAAAAAAGTTTATGTTATAATAGAATCAAATTGTGACCAATGCTGTACTATGGCAAATGATGTGAAAAATAACCCCAGAAAAAAAAATCTCATGTAACCATAATGTCCATTATCTAGTTGTATGGACAAATAGATACTGTACTTCTGTAATTATCAGTGCATATCATAAATAGGAAAAAGCATTCCCATAATTCTGCATTTTTGAAATGTAGGTCTGATCCTATCTTGTCTTCAATTGTTGTAATCCTTTCTTAATTGTTTTAGTAACATTTTGATTTTAAGAGCTTCAGACAATATCTAACAATGTAGAATGTCTTAAATTAGAACATGGTTGTTATATTAATGAAACCTGACAAAAGACAGGAACATCTGAGAAGTACAATATGTATTTATGGCTCCATAGACCACTGCTTAATGTTGCTACCAAATATCTTAGACTGTGTTCTGATTATCAGCTGAGATTGCTGAATTTTCATGTTATCTTTGTACAGTGTTCATATGGATTTCTTGCGGGGTCTTTGAGGTCCATTTGTAGTGAATGTGACTGGCTCCTTTTCACCCTGTATTGAACAAACTGGTGACATAAAATAGGTGGATGGTTTCTTTGTCAAAATTATTTTTGCTTGCATATATAGTATTACATATGCACATACAGTAATTTCAGAATTGCAAATTCATCAGCTTTGTAGCCACATATCTTCAGTTACTTAAACAATAACTCATTTACTTTCCAAACCCTCTGAGTACTATGTACAGTATGACAGGACAGAACACGAGTCCATCATGGGGTTCAATCACATGGAAAACTCACCTATACAGAAAAGACTTGCACATCCGTTATGAGGAAAAGTGGAGAAAACCCATCAGAACATATTGAGAGTTCAGTTCCACACAGTTGTTTCAAAATAAAACAGGCAAACTGTATTAATTGTTAACTGTAACATGCACCGTATCTCTTTTTAAAAATGGGGTTCACAACTTCAGTCTTCCTGTCTATCTCCTGCTGCTTCTTTCTCTGTCCCTCATGTTTTTTTAATGGTGAGTGATACTGTGTTAATCATAACAGTTCTAATCTCCCATCAGTATATATAGTACTGGTTAGCCATCATAACCAGTTTTTCTTTTATTTTTCAGAGCACTCAGTTTTAGGCCACACATCATATTATTTCTTATGTCTGTTAGAGAATGTAAACTGCTGTGGAATAAGGAATGATGGAAAATTAGATAGCATCATGAAAAATCCCCACCATCACCTCCAGGAGGTGCTTTCTTGGATCACTTTTAGCCGCAGGCTCTTTTCTTTACAGTGTGCAGAGAAGTGCCTCTGGGGATCTTTTCTGCTTGCCGCTATCAAGCAAATCAGTGCTTCCTCCCTACATCCTAAATTCTTATACTCTTTAAGATCACTTTGTATTTATTTTGCTATTTCTTCACAATATGTATTTGTTTATTGATTGATTAATTATATTATTTGTCCTGTGAGTATATATTTTTGTTTTTATATTTCTAATGCTGTATCCATCTAAATTTCCTCTTGGGATTAATAACATTTGTATAAACTAATGTGATCTAAAAAAAAAGGAAATGTTATTTCCATGTAGTGTGTCTTTCTGAGGATGCATTTTAAAATCACAGTATGAATCTTTGTTTTCGTTTAATGTTTCTCTGTATTTGAAGGGAGATGATGTGTTGTCGGTTGCAACTTATGAATCTGATACAGATAAGGTGAGTTTATTGTTCCTTATTGTTTGCTTAAAAGTAGTTTAATTGACTTTAAGCTTTTTGTCATAAATGATGCCAATAGAAATCCACACTTTTACTTTAAAGATAGTCATTTTTTTGCCCAACGCTGTGTTTTTTTAGATTCTTTAATGTTTGCATCTATGGTAAAAATGCAAATTCTGAGTGAAATCCTTAATGTTCACATTTTCAGAAAATAGTTTAAAGATTAGGTTAGGGTTCACACTATGACTCAATACTTAATAGAGGCTAATGGAACTATGGGCATTAATTCTCTTTATTTGGGTGCATATGGTACCAGCTAATGTGCCATTGATAGATGATATCATCTCAAAAAATCTGAGGACTTTTTTAATTGATTGTAGTTAGGGTTTTGACTTGACCATGTAGTATATTTTTTTTTATTTTGCATTTTATAATTATTCTGTTATTACTGTATGCTTAGGATCAAAGTCATATTGAAAGATTAAAGGTGTACTCCACCCAAAAATGTTTATATGTTATTCCACGTAGTTTTAGTGATAATCAAGAATATTTTTAATCTCATGTTTTCTTGGAGAACAGAGATAAAAAAAAAAAATCTATGACATAATACAAGCCAAAAGTGACCAATGTAAAAAAAAGTTCATGGATAAAAAAAAATCACATTACTAATGTCAGTTATCCAGTCATATGCCCAAAATGTTCAAAACATGCATTTATTGCTAAAATATTCTTAAATCGATTCTTTCAGAAAAATCAGCGCACATCGTACACAGGAAATGTAGGTGACGTTGAAGATACTGTAAGACTCTTGACCAGTGAATGAGGGGAGAGGCAGATCTTCAGTTCAAAAAGTCATCCCATGGTCACCATTGGCTTGTCTTTTGTCAGAAACTTTTTTAAATCTCCATTCTGTATGAAAACATGAGATTAAAAGTGTTTCTTAGTCATTACTACAAACTCCATAGGTTAAATAACTAATAAAAAAATATATCATTTTTGGGTGGAGTATTCCTTTAACATTTCTCCTATTTTCAGCTTGCCTATAGAATTTTTGTGTATGTTGATCCTTTCATTTCCCTTCTGTCCTGCCAAATATTCCACACCCTGATGAAGATGTAGTCCGTAAGATAATGCTGCATTCACTAGAAATACCTTATTTGGATTTTACAATTTTTTTTTTTAATTTTAGTAAAAAAGACTCGATCTTGATTTGACTGGATCACAAAACTATTTCTGTAAGGTTTTATTATATTTAAAGTGTCATTACAGATGCCAGCAATCTCTATGACCTTTTTTAATTGGTGATTTTCTTCTTATTAATCACAAAGATGGTCCACAGGTGGACACAACTTGGCTTGTGTTCGTCAAGATGTGCACGTTGACCAGTTTTTGCTTAAACAAAGGCTTGCACATTCTTCAAAATTAGTAATAGATGGTTGGTGGCTTCACTAATCAGCCTCATCGTTAATCATTTCTGCACCAGACATAATTTACTGGAGCTGTGACCTTTAGGTGGATATGCTTAGCCAACCCATTTTTTTTTTGTTTTTTCAAATGCAATTACATTTCCCACTGCTTTATTATTTATTTTTCAAATTGGACAATCTGTTTTAAAATGCTTAGGTATAGATGGTTAGAAATTGTATTTTAAAGTGTCTGATATTCAGGCTGTCAGGCCTCAGGGTTTGAAATATTTGTATAGGGACTGCATTATAAAATAATCTAGGGAAGCACACCTTTTATTACCATGTTAAAGTCATGCTTTAAATTGAGGATACTTTCATATCCCTCAGTGGAACTGTATATCTTTGTTGACTTTACAGGTTTGTTACACTGATATGTGTCAGTGTAACAGTATTATTGTAGTTAGCGTCTATATCATCATCATCATCATCATCATCATCATCATCATTATCATTTCAAGTTTAGTGGCCATTGTGCAGGTTTAATCCGGTTGTCTAGTTGCCTCCAGATCTTATTTTTTCACTTTCCATGTGTCTGGGCATCCTTTGGTGTGAAACTCCTTCTTCTCATGTCATCTAATACCACCTCCAAGTGCATCTTCTGGGTCTCATCAATTCCACCTTTATCAAAGTGCTTATTTTTATCCAGTCATCCTCCTACTTTAACTCCACATCACCAAACCACCTCAGTTTGCTTCTCCCCAGCACAATATCTGTCACCTCCACACCAGGACTTTCTGCTGTCAGCTAGGTATTTGTCTTTCTTTAATTCTGTGACACTGCTTACATTCACCCAATCATTTTCACCTCTGTTATTTTTATCTTTGCTTCATGTTCCACCATCTTTGTCTCACTCCAATACAGTGTAATGATGCTCACAGCTTTCATAAAATGTTCCATTCATTGCCAGAGAGACCCTTTAGAAGTCATAAACCTCTCAGAAGTTTCTTCATGCACCTGTCACCCTCATGCACACTCAACATGTGCTTAAATAGCAGAGTTTCCTTACTGGCTTTCCCTTCCATGTATTCTCCTTCCGTTATGCTAATTACATAATCTCATTCTGGGAATCCAGGGCACCTCCATGTTGCAGGGAGGACTCCATCTAGTGGTGTGGATGTATTGGCCAGGATAAGCTGCCGGCCATCTCTCACACCATATATTTGATCTCTATTTGCCTTTTTGTTATTTCTCCGAGTAGTATGTTCTCTTTCTTTGCGCTAATGCAATGTTTACTTTCTTTGTTTTGTTTGCTGCTTTCATATTCTGTATCTTGCTCTGCATGTGTTTCGCGCCTACGTTTTTTATGAGTCTTTTGAATTCCAGTTTTCATTATCTCTAACCTGCTCTGCAAGTGTTTGGCCCCCTTGTTTTTTAACCTCTTTATGATGTTTTACTTTGTTTTCTACTCTGTCTTTTATTTCTGAACTCGCTTTGTCCTGCTTTTGTTTCAGTGACACCTGGTCTGTGGTGATTATTTTCCCTTTTTCGAGTAATAATTTCCGTTTGTTTGCGCTACTGTGATCTTTACTTTCTTTTTTTTTATACTTTCTAATTTTACTACTTCTATATTCTTTAACTTTCTCCACATGTGTACCGCGCCTTTTTTTTTTTTTTTCGAATTCCACTGCTTTCATAATCTCTAACCTGCTCTGCATGTGTATAGCGGCAATTCAGTTCTCACACAATTGCAGATTCAAATCTCACACATTCCTTGGTCAGCCTCCGGAACTTCAGCCTCTTGCTTTATTTGGTACTTTTGACTAAACAGTCTACAGCCAAGTGTTATGATATCACCTGTGCTTTTTACCATGTCCTAATCGCCTCTTCTCACCAGCAATATTCTATCATGTTTTTTAGACCACTAGCTTCAAATGCAATCAACTTCTTTTCTTTTTGCTTAAACAGTTTCTCTCATGTCATTAAATTTGAGAATCAACTGCCTTCAACATTCCCCACCAAAAAACTGAATGTCACCAGTCAGTACAATCTTCTTCACCTTTTCTTCTGCAACCCAGAATCACTCCATCAACCTGTCATAAAATTCATCTTCTTCTTTATTGCCTGTGGGTCTCTGCCAATACTGTATACAGTTAAACGTCTTAAAAACCACAACACGTTCTCATAGCATCTTCAACTTCATCACCTTGTTCACCCACTTTTCTGGAATATGTACTCAACACCCAGCAATGTCTTTACTGTCTACCACCACTACTGAGCAGTCACATCTGTAACTGTCGGTCTTATCTCATGTATGCAGCATACATTTAACGTTCCACCATTTTCATACTCCAATATGCCAAGGTGCAATTCTTTTACATTTTCATACATATTCTTTTACATGTCTTATTTGCTCCCTCTCCTTCATCTCCCTTGGTAGCAAACTGGGCTCCCCACAAAGTATGAGGTCTAGAACCATTATCAATGTACCCCCACTCATGTTTTGCATCTTTCATCTGAAGGCATAATGGAGCAGGACTTTTTAAAGTCTTTTTAGTTGCCTTTTTGTCACGCAGGAGGGATGATGACCTTATTTTAAAATCACAGAGGTTTCAGTTTGCTTTTGCAAATTAAATGTCATGAAAAATATTTTAAATCTGTGTTTAATGTAATATTGAATTATTGCTTTTAATATTTCAGTCTGTAATGTATTGCTTATATTTCTTGTTCTTAGAAACCAAAGAAAAAAAAGAATTTACATAAACCTCCTCGTTCTCCAAGTAAGATTTAGATTTTTTTGGATGCACAGTTTATTTAATTTTCTATATTCTATTTATTTTTTTATCAGAAAGCTGCTAAAAGGTACTCTAATGCTTAGTTAAAACTATAGTTAACTTCATATTACATTTTGTTCTTTATAAAGTTAATTTTAAGTACTCAAATTTTAAGTTTTATCCCAGGCTTATTATTTAAATTGTATTTTTTTATTATTGCATAAAAGAAAGTTAAAGTTGTTAATATTTTGTGCAAGATATCTACAAGTATTAAGCCAGCTGCTTTTCTCTAGAATCACCATATTTATCAAACACATACCAGCATCCAAAAAAGGCAGCTGTTTGGAGATCTTTGAAAGGAAGCGGTTCAATGCATCTGGAAAATCCTTCTTCTCGGACTCCCAGAGAATTGTGGCTGGCCTCACTTAAAAATGGGTTTGGTATGTGAGATTTTTAGCTTTTCAAATACTTATGAGTAAATTAAGAAATATAAATTTGAATTTTACTTCCTCAGTTTACAGGTTTTACTCCCTCAACCTATAGATATACATACTACTTTAATTGTCAATGGTGTATTGGCTCATTTTGGGTGGGCATATGAGTGTGTCCTGCAATGCCATGTAGAGTTGTTTCCTGCTTTGCCTCCAATACAGTGGCAGTAGGTTTTGATCTTTCTGTAACCCTAACTTGGATTAATCAAGTTTAGAAAATTGATGGATAGTTGGATCCATTTTTGAGTGTTATACTCAAATATACATTTCGAAAGTGCAATTGCTTTCATATTGTTCATATCTACAAAAGAGACATAGCTTGAACGCACAAAAGATCCTGAACTTCATGGTGAATAGTCTTTAGTCTTCATTTATTATGATTGCCTGATAATTGCTTCAGAGAGTAGTCAAGAGATTCTGTTTTGTTAAAGGAAGACTAGAAAGTAAAAAATTAAATGAATATCTGAATTTGGTACGAGTATGACTTCCATATTCGGTGAACAGATAAATGTACATACTTTGAGTTACATTCCCAAGACTGTCTGACTGTCTTACTAAATGTAACAGCCGACCTGGCCTTTGGCTTCCTAGTACAAGTACACGCCTTAGACATATTATGTAGTTTCTAGAAGCTCCTTTGGACAGTAGAAGTGGATCTCCATCAAATAATGCAGGCTCCAAAGTCTTAACATTGAAGAAGACCTAATTTTTTCTAAGACATCTCTGAGGCCATCTGGATTTTTTTCCATATCATAATAATTTACTTTCCACCTATGCTGGTAAAGGTTGTGATAGCAACATGCTAACCAAGCCTCTCTATCTCAATTAATTTTCTCCAGACCTTCTCGGAGGATGCTCACACTCTCCCAAGATAATTAAGAGAGATTAATGGTGCTCCTTGTTCTAGTTCTCTTCGTTCGTTTTATTCAAGTGGGCTACCCATTTTATTTTAACTACAAATCCAACCTTGAAGTGTCAGTGCAAGGGGTAATTAGTTAGTCTCTTGTTCCACGGCCAGGGTAGAATCTGCAACATTCAACCTGAGCCTCTTGTTCAACACAGTTACCTTGTTTGGAGTGCATTATTCATAAAATGTGTTGTCTGTGTTAAGTTTCTATTAACAGTGTTTCATCATAGTATTTTTCACATTTCATAAGCTTCACCGGAACTTTTTAATATCAAGGAATTTATTGAATTTATTGACTGATAGGCAAGAGTTTGTTATTCTTGGCAACAGCAGGTCCAGCACTGTGCCAGTCATACAAGGAGTTCCTCAGGGCTCTGTCCTTGGCCCTCTGCTTTTCTGTATTTATATGCTTCCCCTTGGCCATATTATTCATAGCTTTGGACTGGGTTATCATTTTTATGCAGACTATACTCAACTCTATTTCAATGTTAAAAGTGGAAGTTCATCAGAGTTTTCTCAACTCACAACCTGCCTCAGTGAAATTAAAACCTGGATGGAGCAGAACTCTTTAAAATTAAATTGAAACAAAACTTATCTCCTGCAAATTGGGACTAAAGTGCAACTTAATACAATGAGCTCCTTTCCAGTCCATCTTGGCGGTGATCTCATCAGACCTGCCTCTACTGCAAAGAATCTTGGTGTCATTTTTGATTCCTCCCTCTCTTATTCCGCCTACATAAATCACATTAAGAAACATTCTTACTTTCATCTCCTTTTCTAATGGTGAGAAACTTGTCCATGCTTTTATCACATCCTGCATCGATTATTGTAATTCCCTACTGGCAGGTGCCCCTTCTAATCTTATATCACAGCTCCAGCTTATTCAAAACTCAGCAGCAAGATTCCTGACTTCAATTCAAAAAGTCAAACCCAAGTAAATTGTGTTGAAGATTTGCTTCTAACACCTGACAAACCCCCAACCCTGCCTTTCACTGATCAAGTCTGGTGTTGATTTCAAAATGCAGTATTACGGGAATGCGTTTTTCTATTCATGATGTGTGCTGATTTTTCTGGAAGTACAAAGGAAAATAGAAAAAGGCAACTTACCCTTTAATATTGGTAACTGTGAGCAGATGAACGTAACAGTTATATCTCTTCTCCACATAGTCTCCCTGCAGGTTGATGCCCTTCTTGTGTCATTCCACTAACTTCTTGATTCCTTGAGAGTAGTTTTTTGGCTGCTCCTGGTCTGCCCCTTTTCCTTAACCACCTCATAAAAGATGAACGTGCGACTGTGAAGAACCTCTTTAAGTGGACCAAATATTGTTTGAATTTCTTCTTTACTGGAGAAGATGGGTGTTTCTTGCATGCTTTGTCTCTTACTTTCTGGTTCACAGTGATGGACCCATGTCTTATTTCTGGTTACAGTCTGTTTCAAATGTACTGTTTCTTGTGCAGATCAGTAAGCTGTCTGGGTACCCATTTTGTGTAAACTTTATTGTACAACAAATCATCATGCACTATGGCATGTGCAGATCCATAGCTGATATTCAAATGTAGAGCAACAGCGGATATCATAGTCCATTGGTCTTCTTTGATGAAGAGCTTTGCCATTTCGACGTAGACTTGTGTGTGCGATATTGATAGCTGACCAGATTGAGGTTCATCATTCATAAACTTTGAGTAAACCTTTGTTGAGTACTGCCCAAAGAAATCGCACAACAGCGTGTTGCTAAGCAGTGGTGCAATCCCGCAGCATAGTGTCAATGTTCATTTGACATTGATTTCAGCTAGACTAATGGCACAGAGCTGCATTGTGTGTGTTCGAACTATTCAAAAGATATCATGAACGTGTTGTACTACTTCTGCTTCATATCCATTAGGGTTACGCCATAATTTTCTAATTGCCTTTAGTTTTTGATTTACCCTAGTATCTACTTAACAGTATTTTAGTAAAAAATGTATGCATTTGTATTCTGTGAACAAGCAACTGGGTAAGTGGCATCTGAATTATGTGACACAAATAACGTGAGGAATGTTTTTTTATATAATTTGCTATTATTTTAAATGCCCTGAATCCTTTATGTTGCTGTGTCCCATGGAATGCCACTTTTAGGGTTCTACCTGCTAGGCAAAACAGCTTGAAACATAATAGAACATGTATTTTTGTCATTATCAGGGTTTTTCTGCATAATGTAATTGTACTGATTAAATCACTTTTTAACTTTACTTTAGCTTCTATCGGTTATCCCTTTGGTGGACATTCTGTAGTGTAATGTGTTGTAGCCTTAACCATGTTATTCTGTTTGCAGCAACAGCACAGCCTGTCAAAGCAGAATATGACTATGCTCAGGCCCGACTTGTTGCTTCCAGCAGCACTCCTGAATATCTAAAAGAAGCACTTGGCATGAAAAAGCCAAAACATTCACGATCTGCCAGCACTGGTGAGTTGAAAAACTTAATTGGCTGGTAATGTATGTTTACTTAACATTTTACGTTTTTGGCAGTGTTAAATCACTCTAGTGCTCTGTATTTGCTTACTTATTAAATAAAGTGAAGGAATGTTCCATTCTAAAACAAACATTTTCTCAGTTTGCACTTAAAACAAATATAAATGTGCAAAATTACTGTAAATAGGAGCTTGATGAACTTCATTTTTACTATTGTTCTATATACTGATCTGGCCCATTCAAAAGACAAGTCTATAAAAAAACAGACCATATACTTGGCAAATACACACAAAACCTTTTGATATTTACCAATGATTTTAGAATCAATATGTTAAGAATTATAAATATGAAATGTTACCATTAACAACCTCACTTTAAATGATTTAGGCTATTCAGTTCACTCTATTATAAATTCTAAGTCACTGTGTTTTATTATTCCACATACTTGTCAGACTTTCATTGTCCTTTTCATTTTTGCCTCTTGAACTTTTTTTTTACTGAATGTTATTTAATTGTTAGCTGCCAGACATATACTGTGAGTGCATGAAACCTTTATTGTAGTTGTTGAGTTCTGTCATTATTGTTCTGTTTGTTTTGATTGCTGTATCTGTGTAGACCTTTGGAGCTGAAAGCTTCACAATTTATGATAAACGTACAGAAATAAGTGGTATTGTAAATTTTATGGTAATGTTAACTATGAGATAATATGTACGTAAACATCTGGACAATAACATATTTGCTAATTAAATTCAGATCCAAAACTTGTGCTTTGCAAAACTTACTGTAATTAGGATTATCAGCTGTTTACATTTGATGTGGTTTAGATTTGTGGGCTAAAACTTTTTGTTTATCAATTATTTTCTATTGAGCTATCTCAATAACAAAATAATTGAGCTTTTGAATTGTTAATCTTGCATCTTCAAAATTCAGAGGCATAATACGTGCAGGTTGAATGGTGGTTTAGTAGTAACCAATGCCTCATGTTCCTTTACTACCACACAGATTGTGAGGAGGCTGAATCCAAGCCTAATTTTATTGTCTCTGTTGAGTATACACGTTTTGTCTGTTTCTACATGGATTTGTTTTCTTTTTAGCCCCTTTATCCCAAAAATATGTTTGCTATGTTAATTGGTGACTATAAGTTAGCCAGGTATAACTAGTACCTAATTAATATGTTTGGGGCCTTGTCTAGATTAACCAATCCTTAGTAAACGACTACATTTCTAACAGAGAACCAGGAGAAAATATATATTTCATGTAAATGCAAATGTGCTCATTTTAAAGCTCATTTTAGAGAACATCTAAAAAACAAAATTGAAAAATAGTGAATGTGAACAAAACTTCAATTAAAATCATCAAAATTAAGATGCTGTTTTCAGCCTTTGGCAAGAACCAAGTCAGGCAACAACTTTACACATCAAGGATTAGTAAACTAAATGACTGTGAAATATATCCCAGCTGATTAATATAATACAGTATACCCCCCTCAATAGACATAAACCTTTTAATGAATAAATAAAGCATTGAATCATTCTGGATATTTGGTTCTGCAAATAATTTTAGACAACATTGAACTAACTGGGAGCTGACTCATTGATATGATGAATAAAAGAAATGAAGTATTTCTGTAACATATTTTTTAAATCCCAGCAGAGGATGGCATGTATTTCTCTTAATGGGTCAATATTTTGTCAAAGAGTAATTTTTAAAACAAGATGCAAGGAGCAATTGATAATTGATAGTTGTATGACAGCTAACTGTATGACATTCAGCAGAAATAATGCAAGTATACTGACTTTAGCAGACTGTGTTATTTGACTGTGCTGTGCCTCTTTGTTACTTGATCCACTTTCATCTTAATTTTGGGCTGTTCATCTTAACAACAGAACAAAAGAAATTTGAATAGAGCATGTGCATAGTTCTTAATCTATGTGGTCACATTCTTGAAATTATAGAGCAGGCAAAATCCTGTGTTGTGTAGTTTATTCATTTAAATTTATCTTTTTTATTGCTGTGCACTCAATGCTGAACATTCATCATATTATTATATAGAAGATTATTCTTTGACTAATAAGAATAGTGTATTTTGCATCTAACAAATACCTGTTACAAGGCTGGAAATAATATAAATATATTAATTTGTTTATCATCTCACAGTTGTACATTTGGTATTCTTTTAATAATCAGCTATTTGTGCTTTCTCAATTTACATGGCCCAAGTTCAAGCTGTCTGAAGCCTTTGGCCTGTAACATCATACAATAGTAATGTTGACGACTCTTGGTTTCACTCAGTGTTAATGCTCTTCCACCTTTCTTCTAAGGATATGTTCCTGGAACCCCGGACTATAAAGAGAAGGAGGATATGTATGATGAGATTATTGAACTTAAGAAGGTAAAGTTAATCAATAGTCTACTGATTTCTACCTACCATGATGGGATTCTGAGTTCATGAATATGTTTTAAATAAAGAATTTCAAAGAATTAGAATGCTAGGAAATGAAAATGATAAATTTGGCTATTTCACTTCTTCTTTGGGCTTTTGAATATAGAGCAAAAGGTTGTGCAGTTACTATAATAGTACAGATAGATCTGTTTTTTTTTAATTTTCTTGTGTGAGCCTTGCTTGTAATTTTAGACATATATATGTGGACTCAAAAATCTAAATTTCTTATAACTAAATAGGGATATTTGAGTACATGAGGCCCAAAAAATGATTCTTATAAAAATGACTTTCACAAAATAATATAGCTCAACATATACAGTATCTGCTAATGTTGAATGCGTTCTGTAAAGCTTTCATGGCTTCATAAAACTCCAGATTGAAGCTGCATAGTACATAGTCTAAACTGCATAGTGGATGTAGTAAGATTATGACAAAAACAACTTATTAATTGCTGCCATGATTTCTTATAAAGTTTGTTTCTTAATGTTGTGATGTTGCAGCAGTTCATTCTTGTGGCTGTAAACTCCTTTTAAATAACATTTGAGTGTTTTGTGCATTATAAAAAACTGTTTTGAGTTTAACAAAGTAATAGACAACTTGCATTTGTTGGTAAATCATGGCATGTTGCTTATATCACATCATTGACTGCTCACTACAACATTAAAATTACTATTCAATACAGTGACTTGCTTTCGACTAAGGTACTAGCAAAGATGCTACAGAACAGGACTATGCTGCCCTCTGCTGACAAAGTGGAAATATGACTTTTCATGACAGTTTGTGTATGGATTGACATACTGGACATGTTATGTGTGGGTAGGTGGGTGTGTGTGTGTGTGTGTGTATATATATATATATATATATATAAAGGGCTGGGAATTGATTTAAAAATGAGTTAACTGCATAAATGTATGTAACTTATCTCGATTAATTGCATCTAACATTAAAATGTAAATATATAATCAATACATAAATCATGAATTAAATACCCACTGAATCACAAATTGAATGTAGAATTAACAAAAAGAAATTAAAAAAATGATTGGCATAGTTTAAACTTAAACAATGACCCAAGTACAACCTCAATTTGAATGTCTTCCTAATAAAAGGTGTCATTTTGGTTGGCTTTTCTCTACAAAAGCCAAGCTGAAAAGAAGAAAATAAGAAAACAAGGCCAATGTATTAATTCTCAGATTGGCATGGCATATGAGACACAGACATGTCAAAGTAAAAAATTATAAAAACAACTGTAGAGTTTGAATGCACTGCTGAAGACTGATTTAATTGAAAGAATAAGCATCTCTTAAATGGGCATACATTAAAATGTGTGTTAAAACTCCATAAATACTATTTACAGTTGTTCATCACCATCAATGACTTGATAATTACACACAATATAAGTGTTTTTCAACTGGTGCGCTGTGGAAATAATAGTGTAGTGCCCTTGTGTCCAGACCTGAGAGAGACATGCTTCTCAGGTGGTCGAGATCTGTCCAAGAAAGATGGGACTACCTAAAGAAGCTAACTTAAAAGCAGCTCTGTAATCTCTGTTTTGCAAACAGTTTAGCACATGTATAAATTTAATTATTTTGTGGTTTCTAGAATCATGGTATACCTTGAGATTTTTTGGGTTACAAAAAGTGTGTCACCACAGAAAAATGGTCAGAAGACACTGCTCTACCTATACCTTTACTCCTGGCATGCTAAAAAAATGTCTCCGTAGCAGCTATCTTGCTTTAAATCTGACACCGTACATTGCTAGGATGATTGTATTGCGTTCTTTTCATAAATTACTGAAGATACTGCAAACTGGAATAATGGGCAAGGATAATCATTACACTTCTATTTCATAGAATTTTGACATTATATTAGGGCAGTCAGCACTTTAAGCTGGCTGTCAGACTGGCGAGTTAAATACAGAGGTACTAGAGACTTATTTTAGTTTTAGTGCCATTGAAAGATAACTTATTTAGCATTTATGTGATATGACACTGATTTGATCTTCTTACAGAAATATGAAATGGAAAAAAAGAGAGAGCATATTTTACCATCGCAACTTTTCTCTACCATTCCACCAGAACTGCCATAAACCCGTCCCCCCACCCCTTTAAACTGGCGTCAGTATGTATAAATCAAGACATTGAACATCAGCGCTACGTATTGACCTGTGGTGTATTGTTGTGAACTATGTAATATGGAATGTTAAACCTTTGAATTAAAATTTTATTTTATGAAATTTTTGAAGGTGGCATATAAATATGGTACTGAATATGTATGTCATTCTTTAGGTACACACTTAACTTATTTGTATTACTGTTTCGTAAAGTTAAAAAAAAACAATCACGAAAATACTGCCCTGACCAAAGCACCACCTGAGGCGTTTGCCTCGTTTCTGGTTTGGATGTGACAATATTTTTTAATGCATTAAACAGGGCACATTAACGCGTTAACTTTCCCAGGCCTAATATATACATTTTAATTGTATTGTATTGTACTATATTTTAAATGCTGTGAATATCCTCTACACCCCTTGCTTTGCCTTAAAATGTATACTAATTTAGAAAAGATTTGCTATTCCTTTATTCTGCTGTAAATTATGTTTTTATAAAAACATGTTTCTACACCCACACATTGTTCAGTACATTGTATAGTAATATACTGAGTTAAAGTTTTGGTGTTAGGAAATTTTCTTTGTTCTCATAACTTATTTACTGTATATCAGTCTTGATTCAGGCAATAAAAATTGAACCTTTGTAAGCTATCATTACAAATGTCCACATTTATGCCAAATGTTCTTTTTCTAATTTATTTTGTGTTATTATGTTTTAAGCTAAATATGTTCTATTAGTAACTTTCAACTTTTATTAAATCAATATTTTCCCTACATTGTGTAGTATAATAATTATAGTAATTTAACATACTAATCATATTAAAGTCAGTATTACAAAATACACATGATTCAGATCTAGGATTTCACGTTATACATGTCACATCTAGACTTTACAGGCCCAGAAATCTGAAGCTGATTTGATGAAAACCAAGTTGCGGCGGCTGGAAGAGGACAACAGCAAAAAAGAAAAACAGATTGAACAACTGCTTGATCCAACCAAGGTATTGCTTAAAACAAATGAAACTGTAACAGTACTCTGTTAATCTTAAACATAATCACAGCCGTCAATTACTAGTCAAATGCAAACTTTTTTTTTAACAGTAATTTATGTTGTGCATTTTAATTTTTCAGGGCTCTGACTTTACTAGGAGTTTGGTTGATAAAAGAAATGATGCGAGTGTAGTGAGTATAATGTTTATGATATGTAATATTGTTTAGATTTGCTATATTGTATTTAAATATTGTCTATATTTACTAAATTGTATTTAAATTTGAATTGGATATAAAGATGCGTATTTAAGTGATTTTGTTATCTAATATAAGTTGTGGCCGCCGGGCGGGAGCGCCGGGACGCCAGGAGGACGTGAGGAGGGCTTGTGCCTCCTCCAGACCGCGAGGCGCCCGTCCTGGTTCTGTTGGGGCCACGGGTTGAGGGCATGGAAGCCCTTCCTGTAGGGGCCCGTGGTCACCGCCAGGCGGCGCCCGATGCCGGTTTATCCCGTGCGGTTGCCGGTCGGGGCAGGAGCCCGGCCGGGACGCCTTGGAGGACCGGAGGAGGGCGAGTGCCTCCTCCAGACAGAGTGGGGCGTCCGTCCTGGTTAGGCACGGGCCTCAGGTACAGGGCTTTGAAGCCCAGCCCTGTAGGGACCCGTGGCCACCGCCAGGCGGCGCCCGGTGCCTGATTATCCGGGAACCCGACACTTCCGCCACACCAGGAAGTGCGGGGAAGACATTGTGTGGCGCCGGAGAGCGCCAGGAAGGCAGCCGACACTTCCGCCACGCTGGGCGTGGCCAAGGATGGAGGAAGCACCTGGGGCTCATCCGGGCATTATTAAGGGCGCCTCCCTCCAGTCATGGGTGGAAGTCGGGAGGAAGAAGGACTGAGCTGGAGAGCGTGGACAGGAGGCGGCCAGGAAGCAAGGCACAGGACTGTGGGCCCTGGACTTGGGGGAATCGGTGCAGAAGGCACTGGGGTTGTGTGAGTGCACGTGACTGTTTGGAGTGTCAAATAAAGTGTGTTGGGAGCAAAATATGATGTCCGTCTGTCTGTGCCGGGGCCAGCGTTCACAGTGGCGTAGCCGGCAGGATGATCCGTCTGGTACAAGCGGGACCTGCTTCAAAATCAAATATTTCTGTGAACGGCCCGGCGCAGCAGCGGACCCCACACACTGGCCGCAGGAGCGGCCGTGCGGCACGCGGAGCGTTTACCCGGAAACCGCCGCCGGACCGAAGAAAGGCCATCCCCGGGTGCGGAGGAGGAACGGACCTCGCTGGAGCGCAGCGGGCTCCGAGAGCCGCGTTGTTGAGACGGACAGCCAGGCCGGCGTGGCCGATGAAGGCCACACGAGGCAGGGGCCTCAGCACGACGGGATTCGGGAGGTGAGTACCCTGCCCTGCGGGTTGGATGTACCTTGTTCTCCGCGGGGAGGGACGAACGGATCGCGTCTGTGGCAGGAGCACGCCGGGCCACGGGCTGTCGGCAGCGGCGGACGGCCGCTGAGAAGACCGCGAAGTCGAAGCCGCAGCCGCGGTGCGGCGAAGAGGCACGTCTCCGCAGCCAAAACAGGGGAGACAAGATGGCCGCGGGCTGGAAGTCCCGCCCGCTGACAGGCACGGATTGGCGGTGTGTCTTGCGTGCCCGCCGATGATTGGATAGAGGCGGGCCCAAGGAACGCCAGTCTCGTGCCAAACCGAGACCCGATTGGGCCAGAGGGAGTGGCCCAGAGGAGGCAGGCGTCGCGTGGAGCTGATGGACAGGTAAGCCCACCGACGTCTGTCTCTCTTTCCACCAGCGGCTCGGCGTGCGTCGGAGGAGTCCTTCGCCCGCCAAGCCGCTTTTGAGGAGTTGCTGCCGTGTTCTAGTCGCTCAGTGCGAGCAGCTGATGGAGAAGGCGGTCGCGTCGGGAGTGACACCGCGTGAGACGGAGGAACGGCGCGGCGCTGGAACCGGAGGCAGACAGAACACGGCGGGAGTGGTGAGTGTTGCCGTTCCCGTAAAGCAAGGGGGTTGCCGAACATGGCCGTGACTGTTTACAGGACGAGCGGCTCCGAGTAGGCAACCTCCCAACAGCGGATGCGGCGGTGCAGACAGCTAGCGAGGCTGGGAGATCGAACACGCAAGGGCTGGTAGGAACGGGGCTGCTGAGTGCCCTGGGTCCTAGCGCCCTGCGCTCAAGCCCGCAGCTGTCTCCTGTCGCTCTGCCTGGACGCAGACGGGCTGGATTTGAGCTTTGCTGTGCTCAGACCCAGACCGTCAGCGCCAGAAAAGAAGGAGGAACCGAAGGGTGAATGCCGGTTCCTCCGATAGGAGAGGGCGCTGGCGCTGGGTGCGCGCGTCCGGAGAAGGGCCGTCCTCTGTACGAGCAGAGGAGATCCCTGGACGGCTGGGCGAGCCGCCTGCGAGCGGTGCCGCGGACGAGCGGACGGGCATGGAACCTGCGGCGGCGGACTTCAGCAGGCAAGTTGGGGCTGTCGGAGGGGGCAGAAGCACGGTCGATACGGAGACCGACGGAGCGCCGGGATGAGTGTCCTCGCTGTGCTTCTGGCCCTCTTTTCTTTATTTTACAGGCCAAGCCCGACGAGCGCTGAGGCCGACGCCGGCGGGGACCTGCCCGCTTGGAGCGGAGGCTCGCTGGAGTGCTCCATGCCGGGAGGCCTACAGTGACCCGCTGGGGAACAGCGAGGCGAGGCGGCGCAGACCACAGGGGCGCTTGCGCCCGGCGAGGGTGCCGAAGACGGATGTCCCAGGGTGCCGTGTTGGACCCTGGGGACATAGTAGGACCCTCGCTGGGGACGTGCTGCCCTTCGGTTGTGCCGCTCGGACCCACGTGTCCTCGCTAGCGGTGGGGCACTGTGGCCCCCGGCCGGGGCTGGAGCCCGGCCGGGACGCCCAGGAGGACGTGAGGAGGGCTTGTGCCTCCTCCAGACCGCGAGGGGGCGTCCGTCCTGGTTCTGTTGGGGCCACGGGTTGAGGGCATGGAAGCCCTTCCCTGTAGGGGCCCGTGGTCACCGCCAGGCGGCGCCCGATGCCGGTTTATCCCGGCGGTTGCGGTCGGGCAGGAGCCCGGCGGGGCGCTTGAGGACCGGAGGAGGGCGAGTGCCTCCTCCAGACAGAGTGGGGCGTCCGTCCTGGTTAGGCATCGGGCCTCAGGTACAGGGCTTTGAAGCCCAGCCCTGTAGGGACCCGTGGCCACCGCCAGGCGGCGCCCCGGTGCCTGATTATCCCGGGAACCCGACACTTCCGCCACACCAGGAAGTGCCGGGGGGAAGACATTGTGTGGCGCCCGGAGAGCGCCAGGAAGGCCAGCCGACACTTCCGCCACGCTGGGGCGTGGCCAAGGATGGAGGAAGCACCTGGGGCTCATCCGGGGCATTATTTAAGGGGCCGCCTCCCTCCAGTCAGGGTGGAAGTCGGGAGGAAGAAGGACTGAGCTGGAGAGCGTGGACAGGAGGCGGCCAGGAAGCAAGGCACAGGACTGTGGGCCCTGGACTTGGGGGAATCGGTGCAGAAGGCACTGGGGTTATTGTGAGTGCACGTGACTGTTTGGAGTGTTAAATAAAGTGTGTTGGGAGCAAAATATGATGTCCGTCTGTCTGTGCCGGGGCCAGCGTTCACAAAGTTTAATAATGTTTGACGCATTGCTTAATAAATGCAAATGTTGTTAGTTTGCCTTATCTAGTCTGTCTGTGAATTTAACAGAAACATGTTCCTCTCTTTGCTTCTGTGAGTTTACTCTGGCTAGTCAGTAGGGGAGGAAATCGCCACGGGCAACACAGTACGATGATATTATGATATTTGAGTCACAATGCAGCAATATTGCAATTTTTAAAAATGTTTTGTGGTTTACTAAAAGTTGAAACCGTGCACATTCAGAAAAAAATATGTTGGTTATATACCAAATAAGAAAAAAACTTGAGTTAATTCTTTCAATTTAAAAGTCTTTGTAACAGTGTAAATGTATTCTGTGTATCTCGCAGCCTTTGTGGTAAGACTGGGAATATATAATTATGGTTCACCGAAAACATTGGTAACTTATCTTAAGTTTTGCTATGGAGGAGTCCTTGTCAAAACTGTCCTTATACTGTATCTGTAGTAGTGTTACCATCAATTAAAAAGAGACTGTTTCAGGTTTAAAATATGTTTGAATATACTGTATATGAGTGATTTATATGAATAAGTATATAAGATATAGTGGTCAACATACACACATTTTCCTCAATGTGGTACATGCCCTTAGTCTATTGTTTTCCACCCACAGACAAAAGGTTTTGAGAACTGTTTGGTTGTCATATATTAGTGTAGTATCAGTGTGATTTTCTTCAAAGGGCTTCAACCTATTTTCTTTTTGCTAGTTGCAACTGAGCCAGATTTACACTTCCTGTGATATTGATCTTTGACAAATCAGGGGGCAAAGCATATGCAGTATGCAGCTTCCTGGGTTTCTTCTGTGAAATTATGCTTATGAGCACTTATTCCCCGAGAACAACTGTCTTTAATTTCCATTTTTCTGATTTGGTGTGATTAAAATTAATAATTGTTAATATTTGGATATAGTTGTTAATAATTGTTAATTATTAATAGCTAAAATTAATAATTATAATATTAAAATTAATAATTATGTATTACCTGCATTGTGAGGGAGTATCAGTTACGGCACTATGGCCATGTGGTGCGTTTCCCCGAGGGTGATCCGGCTCATAAGATCCTCATTGTTGTGAGCCCGAGTGACTGGACCAGGCCAAGAGGTTGCCCATGTAACACCTGGCTGCGGCAGATAGAGGGTCATTTACGGAGGGTGGGACTGGGCAACGTGTCTGCCTGGGGGGATGCAAACCGGAATCCCGAGTTGTTTCACCGTGTAGTGGATGCGGCAACACACTGTACCAGTGCAAGTTCCCCAACTTGATTTGACTTAAAATTAAAATGAGTGCGCTTTTTTCCCAAATAGTTTGTTGTTTGTTTGTCAAAATAAATATGACTTCACAATTGCTAGGTTGTAAGCAAAACTGTTAAAAGTACTCTTTTCAGAAAAAAGTTGGAAGGCTGAAAAATAAAATACAGTGATCCCCCGCTATATTGCGTTTCAGCTATCGCGCCCCCGCTACATCCTGGATTTTTTAATATTATTATTACTACTAGGGGGCTCCGCCCCCACTTGCTTCGCTCGGCCACCCCCGGGTTTAGTTTACCGGATAAACAATTTAAAGAAATTGTTATTTTCATGGGAATTGTTACATATGCATTATTTTCATTTTTTACTTTAAAACTTTTGTAAAAACAATATTTGTCCTTTATTTCCTGCCCCAGGGGTGTGTGAGGGCTGAACGCACGCTAAGGAGAAGTGTTCAGATCATCTGCTGGGTTGCTGCAGCTGCTGCTGGCAAGCTGCGTGTTCTGCTTGTCGTTGTTTTAAGAGCTGGGAGCACCTGAAGTTTGTCTGCCAAAAGCATTTCAACAACCGCTAGGTTGGATGTCAGTGAACTTGTTTTAAATTGTTTGTAAGTAGGGCGTGACGTGCAAAAGTCACCATCTCACGGGTTTTGCTTCCTAAGGTTGTAATGTCTAGTCTTGCGTGTCGTCAAAGTGTCTCTCTGAGATGATCTGGTCTCGAACGCTTCGCCCAACCCCCCGGAGGCGCGCTATGCTCCTGCCACTCCGTGTCTCTCCCACTCATGTTGTGAAGGAGGGAGCTGAATGCACCCTAAGGAGAAGCGGATGGATCAGCTACTGGCTTTGTGCTGCTTCTGCCAAGATGCCTGTTCTGCTTGTTGCTCTGTGTGTCGATCATTTAAAAGCCTGTAGAGCAGCTCTTATCCTGTCTCACTGCCTTGTCTTGCGTGACGTTAAAATGTTTTATAATAGAGAGATGTTATTCACATCATTAGTCCTACATCCACATATCATATGTGTTTACAAAGTGTGTTTTAATAAGTTTACATGTGTTTAAAGTGTGTGGGAGGGGTATTTTAAGGCTTAAACTATAAAAAAATGTTTATTTATATGATCTTTCTATATCGTGGATTTTCACCTATCGCTGATGAGTCTGGAACGTAACTTCAGGGATAGGCGGAGGATCACTAAACAATAGTTATTAATTAACCAGAAAGAATAATGATTCAAAAACTTTTCAACCTAAATTATTTAGTCATTTGAATGTCTGCAGTGCATTCAAAATTCATTAAATATTACATGTATAGTTGGGTTTAGTTCATGGAAAAAAAGTATTGGATTACATGGATGCTGCATGCATTGCTATTTTCCATAAAATGTAAATTTTATAAGAACATTTATTGTAAGATATTAAGATAAACTTAAACTGTTATCAGATATGTGCACTTTGTGACACTGAAACCAATTGTGTGAAATGAAAGGTAATATAATACTGGCATGATGGACTTGAAACATGTTTTTTTCTCCATTTCTTAGATTACAAATGGACTTAAACAGAAGATTTTGAAACTAGAGCAGCAGTGTAAAGAAAAGGACAATGTAATTAAGTAAGTGACTGGAGGATGAAAAGCTTGACTGTTAAATTGTTCTGCATTTGGCTCAGGGGTAAGGATTGGTCAGGACACTATTGAAACTTCTGTCAGCATCAATTATGGTGAGCATATAAAAGTAAAAAATAAGTATAAGATTTTTGCTACAGTGTTGGCGAAAAGAAATATAAGCTAAACTATGCTTGACTAAATGCCCAAATGAAAGTGGTTTCTACAAATTGGGTTCCAAATTTACTGTAGTTTTTAGCCTATAGTAGTTTTCTTTTTGAAATAAATTTGCACTATTAACTTGCAATCTAACTTACTGCAAACATTATTTGATTTTTCATAAATATAATGTAATTTCTTTGAAATGTATTTCAATAAATGAATTGTTGATGTATTCAGTTATACAGGTTAAGATATATTTAATAATGTATATGCTAAAATCCCAATTAACTCTTAAGGAGAGGAAACCCATAAAAGAGTCAGTTTCTTGATTTTTCTGGCCAAAATTAATTTTTACTAAAGATTATTACAGTATACATCTTGTCTGATAAAGGTAGAATACAACTGCCTGTTAAGGCAAGAGTGTTAAAATAATGATATTGAAAGAATTGTTTTAACTCGGTTATCAGTTAAAGCCCCATGAGCATTTGGTGCTTGGATTCATTTACCATTTAAGGACTGCTTGGTTGAATATATAGGGTGGTCCAGATCTAATTATGCAATTTTCATTAAGCTATAACTTATAAAGTTTATTACATAGAGAATTCACAATAAATTCTTTTTGTTGCCTATAGATGGCAGCACCTGCCCTGCATTACAAAATGGCGGGGAGATGGTTGTCAGTTGAACAGCGAGTGTGATGTGCTCGCCTTTTCATAATTGCATAATTAGATCTGGATCACCCTGTATAGTAGATACCCTACAGAAAATGTCTATGTGTATTTTTTGTTTTGTTTCAGTAAATTACAGACAGATTTAAAGACAACTAATATTGAAGAAATGAAGATTGCAATGGAAACTTATTATGATGAGGTAGTGTAAAAGATGATAAAGGTTCATCATTTTTAGTGTTTCTGTCCTTTAATATATTAAAATAAACAAAGGCTTTTTTTTTATTTCTTTCAGATTCAGAGGCTTCGGGTTTTATTAGCCAATACAGAATCAGCTGAAAAAAAGTAAATAAATATACACATTTCTGTGTTCACAGTTCCTATATAGTATATTACATGTCCCACTGTAAATATATAGATATTCCAACTTTCATATTCTCTTCTTCATTGAAACAGGTCCGAGTTTAAAGACTCTGAGAAACAACAAAAGCTATTAAACACCACTATATTACGACTGTCCAAAAATATCAAACAGCTGCAAGAGGAGAATAAATCTCTAAAAGTGGACCTAGAAAAAGCATTAGACAAAGCCATTCCGAATACATCTCGAGGTATATGAGTTGTAAATTAATATTCTATATTGTTGATATTTATATAAGTTAATAATCTGTGCAACTTAATCTTTACAGTTAATTTGAAATATCTTATTCAGTCTGCAAATGTGCATATACAACCTTTTAGCACACATTTTATAAGTTTTTATTTATTTATTTAAGTTCTCCTGAAAAGAAATGTTAAAATGAATTACTTTTATGATTTATTTTTTTAAGAAAGTGACCAATGGTTTTCTTTTTTGTTTATGTAGTTTTATGGCTGTAGAGATTTGCTGTATTAACATAATTTTTCATTACACTATAGATAATAATGAATTGAACAAACAAAGATCAATCAAACGTGTTGTGGAACTGGAAAAAGTAAGTTGTTCCTTAAATAAAATATTGTGAGATGCAGTTTTCCAGAATGTGTAAAGTATGCTATGTGTAGCTAGTTACTTTAAGCTCTGTGTAGAAGCAGAGATTTTAATATTGTCTAGTGGTACTAAATGTATTAGGACTACTTATGCAAACATCCTTAAACAATACTTTGGTTAAATACCAGCTAAGTTGGGCCCATCAGGCTCATTGATGTGACCTGTCAATTAGCACTGTACCACAAAATAAACTTTGTTGATTAAATGCTGTAAATGCTGAAAATCGGGAAATGAACAGGTTGATAAAGATTATTAAAAATACATGAAATTAATATTTGAAGATTTAGTTGCCTTTTCTATTTATTTTCTAGAAGGGGGAGCAAACTAATCCAAATATTTCTAATGCTGGTGATCGAACCACTGTTACTAATGCAGTAGTCACTGTTGTAGATCAGTTGAACTCCTCAACGTCTAAAGGAACAGACTTTCAACAAGAGTGTACTCGTCTACGAGGTTTGGTTAGTAAACTCAAAGAAGATCGCAGTGATTTACAGGAACAACTTTCTGCAAAAGTGTAAGTGAGCAGAGTCAGCTTTTGTTTTCATATTAGGTAGGGCAATTTACATAATCAATGTCAGTCAGTCATTTTCTGACCTGCTTTGTCATGAGCAGAGTTGTAGGGGTCTGCCGGAGCCTATCCCAGCTAGCATAGGACACACAACTACACATACCAAGCACACACTAGGGCCAATGTAGAATCGCCATTTCACCTAACCTGCATGTTTTTAGTCAGTGGGAGGAGCACCTGGAGGAAACCATGCAGACACAAAAGGAACATTCAAACACCACACAGGCAGGACCCAGGACACAAAGTCACATTTTAACTTGGTCAGTACAAAACATGTAGGACTGGGCAATATATCAGATTTGTGATGCGAAATTTAACGATAACCAGTTGGCAAAAGCCAGTACTGTTATGTTTAGTACTTTTATTTGATTTTCAACAACTTCTTCTAAATGTTAAATAAAATGTTCAAAATCTTCATGCTCTTGTAAACATGACATTGTCCTTGTTGCTGCCCATGTTGCCTGGTGTTAGTGCATACGAAAAAAATGGAGTGAGGATCAGATAAGGGAGAGTTTAGAACAGGTAGGGTTAGTCTCAGGGGTCTTCCAGAAGCAAGAAGAAGTTTAGCAGTTGCAGAGTCCAGACATAAAAAAATATGTTGGCACAATGACAAAGCAAGCCATGAAAGGTCTAGAAATACAGGAATATGCAACAAGAAATGAATGGAAACTGATAGCACTGAATAGAGTGAGCAAGAGATTAGAGACCAGAAGGCCAGTACAAGAGGACAAAACCAATACATAAAAACTCCCTGGGGAATGAGAGGGGCTGATGATGGTAATTCTCATAAAATAAATACCTGCATGCATCACACAAGCTGTTACAAACAAGAAAAAGTGCAAATGTGAAAACACATATATAATTTATACCATTGCAAATGATGTAAATTATAAAGCCATATACTGCATAAAGACAAAGAGAGAGGGGGTGAGAGAGACAGACCAATGTATACTGACTGGCAAGCACTGATACCAGCAACAGAGACAAGGTGTTGAATGCAATAAATACAGTGGAAACTCCAAAATATATAAAGGAAATATAAAGCAAAAAAGTACAGGTGCTGGTCATAAAATTAGAATATCATGACAAAGTTGATTTATTTCAGTAATTCCATTCAAAAAATGAAACTTGTATATTAGATTCATTTATTACACACAGACTGATGTATTTCAAATGTTTATTTATTTTAATTTTGATGATTATAACTGACAACTAATGAAACTATATATAATAGAACCAAATGTCAAAAGACCCTTATCTTCAATTGCAAACCTCTCCTAGGTTTCTTTTTCACCAGGTTGGAGATAAAACAGTTGACAAATGAAAAAGCCGAACTGATAAAAGAAAACCAGAAACTTAAGTTGGCTCATCAGAAATTAACTCAAGAGTCTAAGTAAGTATGTCATTTCTAGCTACACTTTTTGTTTTTTACTAAGATCATGGATGCAGCATCTACTTCAAAGTAATGGGTACAAAGTACCTTTTTTAAAATATAGTACTTTAATATGTAATAATTATATGGTATGTACATTTTGTCTTGTAGGGAAGAGATCAGAAAACTTACTGAAAGAGTAAAACGTTCAGAAGCCGAGGTAAAAGAGGAACGACGAGTAAAAGAAGAAAGTTTACTTGTTACTAGCAAGGTGAATTAACGACACAATTACATACTTAATCCAATACAAGATGTTTATTTGAGACTGTAACTAAAAGTGACACTTTTTATCAATCATATGTGATACAGATCTTTTAGTAACAGAAAAAAACACATGGAATAAAAACTTTTCCGGTTGAATTTAAACCACTTTCCTCTATGAAATTAACAAATTTCCCTCTGGGATAATGAAGTCTACCTATCCTATCCTGTCCTATGATACAGACGTATATGACTTGCGTATGATCTGTTTAAGATTAGTTGAATCACAATAATGCTTTATTATGGTGAGAGTCTTGCCAACAGACATTCCTACAAGTACTTGAATATCCCTGTTAACTTTCTGAAACTGTCAAATCTCTACTTTTCATGAAAACCCTACACATCTTATTCATTCAGGTAGTGATTCCTCTCTTGTGCTACAGGTTTTTATGAACACACAGTGCTAATGATTGCTCTCAAGTAACAGGCATAATCTTTTGTTTTTAATTTCTCGTCCTTGTTGTCATCAACTGACAAAATCAAGGGTGGAGTCCACTAAAAACAATTTTACTTAGTAGCACAGCAACTGTGTTGTTGACCTTTTCAGATAAAGAAGACACATCTGTCATTGCCGACAGACAATTAATATCAGACAAGCAGTTCTGGAAAACAAAAGATAAAAAGTTGTTTAATCTTGACTTAAATGTTTTCAAATATAGAGTGTATCTTTAGTTTAAAGATTACCTGCCATAAATTGACATTTCTGCTTCTTAAATAAGCATTATGAAAGTATAAAGTTCCAAAATAGTAATTAGTATATTGTGTTCAGTTTGTAGTATAAAATATACAAGTTAATTAATTGTTTGTGAATAAGTACAGTTTATCTCTAACTTTAATAACTGTGTTATTTATTGTAGGACAGAAGTAGATCTGTTTCACCTGCAGCTAATTCCCTCCATGGCTATAATGAAGATCAGAGGGACGATAGTTTTCGATCATCTTCTGCACGCACTCGTCAGCAAAAATCAGACAAAAAACAGGAAAAGGCTGCTCGAACTATACAAAAACACTGGCATGAGGACAAAGATAAGGCATGTTTTCCCTGTTATTTTGCAACTATTACAGCTGGTCTTCATGTGATTTAAATTTCCAATAACAGAGCTATCTTTGATTGTAACACAGAAGCATGAGTACTAGGTAAGGATTACTATAAAAAAGCTAAAACATAAAAAAAGATACCAAATATATAGTGATCTATTTTTATTAAAGCACTATAAATATTCTTGTCACTATCTAAAGTTTAAAAATTAAGAATTTAATACATATGTCATATTGATCAGTTAGTTGTAGGTAATGTACTGTATTTCTGTTTATTACAAGTTAACATATTGTATTAGATATTCATTTGGAAAGTACTGTGATGGCTGGGTAATAATAATATTATAGATTAAACATGTGTAATAAATGCCTTTTCTCCTAGCTAAGACTTGGCAATACTGTAAGAGTTATATATAATAATTAATTGAGATAGAAGCATTTGAAATATCTTGTACTCTTGTAGATCTTATCTGCAAAAATATGACTTCCTGGCTTTGCCTGTTCTCTTTTTGTAGTTTTAGGAATAGAAATCTTATTATTTAAAAAGATATTTAAATCTTTTGCAGATATTCCAAGCAATATATGTTGTTTTCATATTGTTTTGGCACACCCACTGTGATGATTACATACAAGATGACACAACACTGGTCTTACCCCTAATCTACTGTTTCATGATATACAGTATTTCAATTTTTAACTACTGTACAATTTGTATTGTGTTAGAAAGTACAGTGTATGAAAGGTATTTATTTATTTCAATGTTCTTGTAAATGATCTAATTAATGAAGCAAAACGTTTATTACAAAAGGCTGAAAATATTTTTTTCTCATTTTAGAGTGAAGACGAAGATGAGGAGGATGATGATGGTACTGAAGTATGTGTATTTACAATGTTTTGTTATTTTGTTACCTTGATTTGTTTTTTTTTTAATGAGTTTACTGTGATTTGGTAGCAGCGTACTTTAAACTAGTAACAGTGTAATTGTAAAATCTCTGTTGAAACTATTAACCCTTAAACCGTCACATACTTAGGGGTTAATGCACCCCTGGACGCCAAATACTTTTTTGCTGCACTTTTTAAGCAAATGTCACAATTCACAAAGAAAATGCGAAATTTTAATGGAACACGTATTTTTTTTCATGCAAGGAGCATCACAATTACTGCAACACTGATCATTTTACACACTGCTAATGAACTGTTAAAACTATCTAAAAAACTACTGGAGTAATATGTACAAGGTGCAACTGACACCATGGATGAAATTCAGTAAATCACCGAGCCAACTGTGCTTGAACTGGCTGCACGCAAACACACAGAGGTAAATGCTGATGATTGCAGGCTCGTCTAGTGCAGCAGCTGAATCCCAGAGACAGTGGTGCTGCAGTTCTGCCGGGGCCGGCAGTGGTCGTGAGCTGGATGCTCAAAGAATATACGGCACTGACTGATCAGCTCCGGCGTGCTGGCAAATTGCTCTGTGAAGCAAATATAGCCGGTTGTGGCGTTCAATGAATGCACTTTGCTGAATATACTGGCCTCCTGTGTGCTGGCAAATTGCACTGAGACACGACTATAGCCAGTTGCAGCATTCAATGAATATACATCACCGAATATACATGGCTCCGGCGTGCTTGCAAATTGCCCTGAGGAAGAGCTTTAGCCAGTTGCGGAGTTCAATGAATGTATGTTGCCGAATGTATAACACCGCATATATTCGGCTTTGACATGCTTCCAAATTGCACTGGAAACCGACTCTAGCCAGTTGCGGCGTTCAACGAATGTATTTTTCCAAATATACTTGGCTTCAGCGTGCTGGCGACTATAGCCGGTTTTGGCGGTTTAAAGGTTAAAATATTAAATATGGGTTCCTAGGTGAAAACCTACCAAAGCTAATAGCAAGTACCAATAGAAAATCCATAATATCGACAGATACGACAAATTCTGATTTAGAAATATTTTTTATTCTATTCAGTGCTATTCTTAATAACAACACAGTGGTCAATGACAGACAAAAATATTGCCCTCTTGTTTAGAACCAAGTTTATTTAATTTTGAACAAATTTTACCTGTAATTGATGCATTTTTGAATAAAATAGAATATAAACATTGCACAGTTTAATAACATTAAAGCTTCAAACTAGATGGCAGGACAAAATATTAACATGATTGTGTCAAATCTTGTCTTTACCAAAACACACCTTACTTTATCTTCTCCCTTTATAACTTTATGATGTTGGGGTCTTGAGACATTGATATACTGTATATTTTTTCTGTCTTTTGCTTCATTTGTTGACCTTTCTTTATCCAGTGTTTGTAACTGGTTATACCATTTGTTTTTCGAGATTTGCTTTATGTCTCTGAATCATTTTTAGCCTGTGTGGGTGATTAGACCAATGATAAACTGGTGTTTGGTCCACAGCTGGTTATTTAGAATATTCACAGCAATCCCATTCTCAGGACTTTCTCTATCCTCCACCCAGACAACATCCTCTGTAGGACTATCCCGAGAGCTTCACCAAAACCACTTGCAATAATGTATGTTAAAAGTGCAATAAAAAAATAAACAAAAAAAACTTACAGGTGTACAACTGAAACATGATTTGTTATCTGGTACAAAATATTTTTTTATTCAGTAAGAGTATTTAAGCTCTGTCATTATTTCTTTACCTCTTCATGACTTGAGGAACTTAGCAAATGTTCATTCTCCATCCTACACTATGGGTTTGGAAATATGCAAGCTCACAAACCTTCAATTTTGTAATTTTGCAATTGGACTGAAATGTATAGGCAGGGACATCTGAAGATAAGTCATTTGAGACTCACTAAAATATGTTGTAATTGTTCTAAACTAGAGGTTAGAATGATAAAGTGCTTTGTGTTTTTGCATTTAACACAAAAGGAGTAAATTAGACATTCTGACATGTCTCTCCTCATCTGTGTGATGCAAATGTTTTAACAGCAAATTACGTTGACTTCTTAATTTTGTAATTTTGCTCAGTGTGATGTTTTTGCGCCTGTTTCAGTTTTAGGCCTTATTCTGTGAAATTAGCATGCACTCCATGTTTTTCTGTCTGGTATCAGTCCTGCTGGCAGCTCTGAACCTCACCAGTGACAGTGTATGCATGGTTGCATTTGAAAGCACTTTGGAATAAATGTAGATCTCGATTGGGGATGCCTCCTGCCTCCTGATTGAAGTTGTTGAAATACATTTTAGCCCTTTTGATCTTGAATTGCACAACCAGGTTTAAAATGAAATTTAAAACAACAATGGAACACTTAAAGTTTATGGTATTACATTATTTGATGTATAGTGGTTGTGGCTGCTTATTACACTCATTAATATTTCTATTTTTGCACTATTAATTGTAAAATTTGACTAATGTTAATCAGATGTGAATTTAATAACTGCCGGCACTGTCAATGTATTGACCAGTAATATTTAAAACATATGTGTAGTATTGCATGTATCCAACAAACTTTTTCCAACTTAGTTGACAGATGCTTAACTTTAGAAAATATTGGTATGCATTTTCCAGCTTGAACATAAAATATTGTTGATTTGAGAGATCATCCCTGGTTTATGCAATTTAGACTTTAAATGATGATTACATTGCTGGTATATGAAGAAATCACTTGAAACATTCAAGATTCATCTTACTTTGTGACTCTTAATATGTACCATAGAATTATTGGATAAGTATGGTTACATTTGAAAAGTAAATGTGCTAGTTGATTGATACATGTAATTTTATTTAGAGAAAAAATTCTGCTTCACACTTTATACTTTTATTTTTTTTCCAGGCTGCAATTTTCATCCAGTCTGCTTTCAGGGGACATTTGACAAGACAGAAACAGTTAGGCAGCATTAAGGGAACAACTGAAAAACAACCCCAGAGACCTCAAAACAAGGTAATCATAAAAGAAAAGTAAATCTTTAACTTAATTAATATTGTGTTCCAACTTTCTGCACACAATATAGTTCTGAACGTCTGTGATTATCCTGGTGAACATACCAATTAAATCTTTTAACATCATTTAAAAAAATAAATAAAAAGTGCAACTATATGTTATGAATGGAAATTCAGTGTATATAAAACTTGGCAGAATGGGAAATGATATGGCTATTTTAAAATATTTTCTAGTGTTTCCGATGTTATTTCTATTTATGTTAACCCCACTCTCCCCTCCCCACAGATTAAATTTTTTTTGCCAGAATGGTCCATGGATTAATGCATCATTGACACACTATATCAATAGCACAATATCTATTCCTCCATGGGAAAATTAATTTACACATTTACGTTATGTAAAAACTAAGTGACTTAGCTCTGCAGTTCCTAAAAATAACCACAGGAGGGACCCTTTCATTCATTCAGTACATACAAATAAACAAAAGGGAATTTAGCTTCTGTAAAATGAACCAGAATTTTGGGAGTTATTTACATATCATTTGGGGTTTTAAATATAAAAATTATTCCAGTATTTTATTATTCATGTCTATCAATTAGTGCCTTACTGGGGTAATTATCCAAGATCCAGGCCTTTAATGACCTCTTGGGCACAGCCATCAGCAGTGTGTCTGTTTGTGGAGAGAGTGTTGACCTTGTTGAGAGGTTTACTTACCTTGGCAGTGACATTCATGATTCTGGTGACTTTTCCTATAAAGTCAGTAGACAGATTAGGAGAGCATGGGGGGTCATGAGGTCGCTGGAAAGGGGTGTGTGGCACTCCCGATAGCTATGCAAAAGGATGAAGGTCCAAGTGTTTAGAGTCCTGGTGCTTCCCGTCCCGCTATATGGTAGTGACACATGGACGCTATCCAGTGACCTGAGACAAAGGCACATTACCTGCATTGTGAGGGAGCGTCAGTTACAGCACTATGGCCATGTGGCGCATTTCCCTGAGGGTGATCCTGCTCGTAAGATCCTCATTGTTGGGGACCTGAGTGGCTGGACCAGGGCAAGGGGTCGCCCATGTAACACCTGGCTGCAACAGATAGAGGGTCATTTCCGGAGGGTGGGACTGGACTGTGCATCTGCCTGGGGGGTTGCTAACCAGGATCCCGAGTTGTTTCATCGTGAAGTGGGTGCGGCAACACACTGTACCAGTGCATGCTAACCAACTTGACTTGACTTGACTTGGGGTAATTATATTTTTGGTCAACATACAGTATTATTATATTACCAGCACCACTTGATGAGTCCTTTGGGAAGATGCTTAGCCACTGTACATGTAATTCTTTATCTTCTATGTACAAATAAACTAATCCAGTGTTTTGCATGCCTGCTATAGTAAAATATTTGTTGTTTTGCAGAGTCCACGGACACTTCAGCATCAGAGTGATCGCATTTCGTCGCAGTCTGAAGAAGACAATGAGGAGACTGTAACTTTATTGCAGTCTGCACTTAGGGGACATCTCTGTCGCTCCAGACAACTAACAAACAGGTACATTATAAAAAGCACAGTATTTTATCTTGTAAATTGTAATGAGCTGCTTATTTTGTTAAATAAAACATTTTAAATATGCAGTGTTAAGTGAACTTTTAATCAGAATTTTTTTTCCTTTGGTAACATTCAAATGTTTAAAATGTCAAAATTGCATTAATGTGAAACTTCACCCTGCTTCACTAAATTGTGAGGCATTTTTGACATAAAATAATAATGCAGGCCCTTTTTGATAACATTAAGTGCCTTTTTGGTATGTCTGCTGTATAGATTTGGTTTTGTGCATTGGGTTGTTTTAGGTGTTGGATAAACTGGAGATTTTCCTGCTGAATATACAAATTCCAACAGAAATGGTACCCAGTTTTATTAAGTTATTGTCATTTTGCTTCATATTAAGAATGGCGTAAGCCATGTGACGCACTATACTAAATGTATTTTTTATTTTTTGGAATCACAAAACATTTTACCACTAACAGATTTACTTAAATGATTCTTTGCATAAAATATTTATTTTTTGAAATGTTATTATGATGTTAACTTTATACTTTTGCTTTGTCAGACTAAGAGCAATTGTACCATACAAGTGTTACTGTTTACTGTTGTACTATTGTAACAAATTGCTGTTACTAAAACATTTATAGAAAAAATTGCTATTGTAGTTGTAATTACTGTTGTAATTATTGTTGTAAATGCCTGTACCACTATTACACATCTGGAAGTTGAAGTATATTCTGAGCATATGATACCATATGTATTGAGTAAGGCAGGCTTGTGGCAAAGGCACTTAACTGTAACTATTTGAATACTTCCAATTAACACACTGTACTAACTATATCAAATAAAATGTGGTACCTATAGCTGCGCAGGATAATTCATGGGTGCACTTTATCCACATACAGGTTCCCTTTCTTACTTTTATATAGAGCTTCATGTGGTGCTTCAGAGTAAATATTCATTAAGGTGGTATTAATGTCATAGTAGCCACCAAGTATAAAATCAATGTTTCTCAAATAAAATGAGGCTCTGCTTGGCAAAGTAATGCCAGTGGTGACCAAAGTTTAAAATAATGTCATTGGCAATATAATGCTATAAACGGTATCTCCACTTCCCCACAAAGCAGCAACTGAGATGATAGGCAAAGAATGAAGATTAATTTCAGTTCAGACTAATTCATCTGTTCATTCCCCAGCCTCCTTAATCCATTTCCAGAAATCTGGAGGGACAGAAGCCAATCCTGGAAATATCAGAAGCAACTGGTTGAGGACACCAGTCCATCACAGCGCATAGTCAATTCACACACCTACTTCCACCTTCATTCATACTGGAGCAATTTAGACTAGTCTTTGCATTTGTTTTCTCCAAGTTTGAGGATCAGGGTTTGGGTGACTTTTAATGATAGGATGACCAATAACTTCTACTCTGTATTGAATGTTTTTGTCAGATAATATTCTTGGTTATAGGGTCATTATTGTTACATATTAGGGTATCTGTCTATGACTTGAAGCAGAAATGCAAACTGGTCTTCCACAATACAGGTACTTCTGTTCTCCTAATCTAGTTTACTTCAGAATAATGAAGAAAATACTTTTTCTATTTCCATTTGTAAACCCCGTTAAAATGTTGTGCGGAACCTGAAGTGAGTAGTCTGCAAACTTAAAATGCTACTGGATTTATGGGGTGGGACAAATTTCTTCCATAGCACTCTAAGATGTTAAATAAGGACAGGGTCTAGTTTTAGAATTTGCTTTTAAAAATGGCAAAACCAGTTACAGTATTATGTTAAGTTGGGCCCTGAAGAACTTTATTATTATTACATTAATGAAATGAGTATCCAAACTTAGAGCTATTGCCTGAAGAATCAATTTATTAAAGTTTTGTTTCTAATGACACTCTCTGGGAAAAATGTGTAATATTACAAGTTATTAATATATTATATTATATTATCAAGTTTCTTTTTTTTTTTTCTTTCAACTCTGGACTATTATAGTTTCACTATTACTGTATAGTCACCTCTCCATCTTTGCTCAACACTAATCGATGTTGTGTGCCACCTTACAAACTCATAATATTTCTAACAAGTAACTTTGGAGTTTATTTTATTTTTAGGCTTTTCATTGTTGCTATTAGACTAATTGCAGTGTGATTTACTGTACCTGTATGTGCACATTGCTTTAATTGAGTGCACTATTTATTGTTTCTGATATTAAAATTAAAGGCTTAGTTTATGTATGCATACATTTTTTAACATAGGTCATCAGATTATGATATGCCTGGAAGGAATGGAAGAAAGAGCCCTTCAATTTCTAGAAATGAAATCCAAAAACCATCCCAAACACCACAGAAGAGAAATTCCTTAACATCATCTTATAAAATCAAAGAAACTGGTAATTCTAAATGACATTTTAAAATGCTTTCATTTGTTCCTGAATGCCAGTGCGGTATTCTGGTTTATTAATAGCTTTAATCTGCCAATATCTGTCTACATTTGTAATAATAAGTAAGTGGCATGTATGTGACATTAATATACAACAGTAAATCTGAACTAAAATGTATTTAATGGATTGTGATATACCAAAATAGTCAATATTCTTCACTTAACAGATGTTTCAGAAAGAGTAAGTAAATTAACATGTAACCTAACGATCTGAAAACCATTCAAATAATCCATTTCAGGGATGTGGGAGCCACAGTCTGTCCTAGCACATTCATCAGACAAAAGGCAGAAATGAACTCTAGATGGGATGCAAACAATTGCTGATCCCATCATCAATCACAATTAACTCACAGTCATACCTGCATAGGGACAATTTTAAGACATCATGATAAAATGGCAGATTTCCACAATGATACTTTAGGTGGAATTTTTACCTCTTAATGGTAAGGCCCATTTGACAAACTGTCTGGGCTGTACTCACTTTTGAAATATGCATTTCTTGACCTCTGCTTGTGATGGCTTCTTTCATAGATTACACATATTTATATCATACAGCCCAAAAGTGAAATAAAACCTTTAGACATAACTTGGTATAGCATTATCATGCCATCACAAGAATACACTTAAGGTCATGTCCACACTCAGTCAGAACACATCAGTTTAAGGCTACCATTTAAGCAAATACACATATAATTGGGGTGCAGAGGAAAATTTACAGTGCATTAAAAAAATGGACAAGTAGAGAGACCATTTAAAGTCTACACAGACAGTAACATGAACAAAAACCAATAGATTAACATTATCATCCACAGTATAACATTTACATATGAGAAAAACAGAAGTATTTTTCCTTCTGTTTTCAATAGCTTTATCAGAAAGTGATGAAGATGATGATGAAAATCTTTCAGAAATTAGCAGTCGTGACAACCATGGGAACAAAACATTGAATATGAAAGGAACACCTCGAAATTCAAGCCCATCTAACAGGAGGCCTTCTCCAGGTAAGAACTGCATTATACATAAGTCATCCTACCTACTTCAGTCCTACCTCTTTTGTTCTGAATTAGTTTAGCATAAAAGTAAGTTCTGGGCAGAAATTAATCATTATGGGAAAGTCTCGTGCAGCTTTTATGACCTTCACACTGTCGTAAAAGAGCTGTAGATAAGAAACAGAAGTATCAGCAATAGTACCTGATGGTTAGGAGAAGAGGTTTGCTCCTTTGGAAGGGCACTCCACTTTAATTAATTTAATTTTACTCTCCAAATCAGGTTAAGGTTTAGTTTACAGAATGTTTATGGTCATTTGGTCAGACTTTTGCTTTCTTTACATCACATTTCTTTGTAAAATTTAATCAGTCTATATTGGTTCTTACTTTAAATAGTAACAGTCACAATTTTTTATCTTTCAATAGCAAATATCCAATATCTTTCACGTTGGAGCTTTGTAAAAAAACATGCCATGAAATGATGCATTTGCTTTCATATAACGTGCCAGAAAAGACTGGATTGGTGAAATCACTTGTATATTGTTGAGCTGGTGAAAAAACTTGAAATCCCAAGAATCAACATGGTGGAATGGATTGAGCAGAGTACAGTCGGCCTGCTCCTGTCTGCCAAGTTGATTACTAGATTTCAGAGTTCTAACACCAGCACCGAGGAGCAGTGGAGCAGACATGACCAAAGCGATCTTTTCTCATGGTTTATACAAATGCTGCTGCATTGTTTCACACCAATATTTTTTCACAGCTACCACATAAAATTTTTGGTATTAAAATATAGACAATGTGACTGTTTCTCTTTAACATACACTTCTTAAGGCAATTGTGTGCATCTCCACACACAAAACCTATTGTTTACTTATGTAAATTCCCACTTCACAACAGTATAATGTTGTGAGCTAAATTTGAACTACACTTACTCATTTGGTCTGCTCTGTTTCCTCCTTGTGATCTTTTTTTATGGTCTGTTATTCGTAGCCTTTGTAAGTTCTTTGAGACGTGAAGATCCGATAGTTGATGATTTGTGGAGGAATTGTGCAGACCATTCATTTTTAGCCTATAAAGGCAAGAGTTTTAAATAGTTGTCCATCAAGATTCTTCTGTGCAATTCAGGGATGTACAAGTGTGAGAAAGATGGCTGAAGTACCGTGCTTGTATTTATCTCAATAAATCTAGTTGCTGTTGTTTCCCATATCTGTCTTCATCGATGGATATATGCTTTTTGCATGTACCTAATAAAATAAATTGTCAGAAACCTGATCCATTTATTACAAAGCCAGACATTTTCTTAGCTTTCCCTACAAATGTTTTTAAATAAAATAGATTGGTGTCATTTACTGAAGGGCTTGTGTGTCTGCTTGTTTGTCCGAGTGTGAATCTATTTCAGCATCTTTAACTTACTTTCTATTTCTTTGAGTACTGTATGGAGTTTGATTTGCATGTCATAGTTGAAGATGTTTGAAAACTAGGTCAATGTGTCCACTTGGATTTTGAAAATTTAATAGAGAAACTAGGCCAGTGAATCTGGTCAGGTAGCTCCATAGTAACAATTTTAAATGCTATGGAATGATTTTATATGGCTAACCCTGCAAATGTCTTTTTGTATTACATATATGCTGTGCACTTTACACTAACTTATATATTTAAATCAACCAATTTTTTTTATTTACTTATATAGAGATCTTATTTGAATCTACAGTATACTGAATGTATTACTGTGCATCTAGTTTCTCATTGCTTGAATCTTATATCATAGCTGAATGTAAATTAAAAATATTCTTCTTTATTCTAGCTCCAAGACATATTCAGAAGCAGTCTAGAAGTGACCCCATTTTGCCATCAAAAGATGATGTCTCAGATGATTCAGATGACATTATAGTATCACCAGTCCGGCCTTTAAAAAGAAGAGACTCCTACTTTTAGCAAAGACTTGCTTCCATAAATATTTCTGCCAGCTCATTTAACTATGTGTTAAACATAGCTGTGCACTTAACAGGTAAAACCTTACATAAAAAGAAAAAAAAACTACTTTTAATTAGTGTATTTTTTTCTTTTGCAAGTGGACCATTAAGGTGCTTTGTCAGAAAAAAACATGTTTATGTGACCAAAGGAACATTTTGTGCTTAATATACATAATTTTGACCTTTTTGTTATTCTGTTTAACAGAAGACAGCAATAAGGTAAGCTGGAGATTGTTTAACGATCTGTAAACTACAAGGCCAAATTTTTCCTTTTTAATTAAACAAGTCCCATTTATGCTTGGATCATAGTTTTATTACAATAAATATAACTATACCATAAAGCAATACTATGAAATTAAATATAAATAAAGTTTATTTTTGTGTAAATTTAACACTTAAATAATTACAGTATATACCTCACACTTTTATGATGCTTAAGGACTTTTTATTTACAAGTGAATTGGTTTCAGCAAATAATCAAAAATGAAGCAGTAAACTATTGAATTTTCTATGAGGATACTTATTTTAGTCGTCCACATATTGTAAGTCATATTTGGTGTTAATAGATGCCACCATTTTGGGTGATTCTGGAAGTGCCTAACCAAGTAGGTGGTCTATTTTAACATTGTTGTTAATTTCTTGTTATTTAAAATATAAAAAGTACAGTCATATATTTTCTACAAAAGAGAATTTTCTTTTCACTGTTATTGAAAAGATCCACATGTAACTTATGTTGCAATTGCTCATTTATTTTAACCTTGACAATCTGCAGTTCCTCATTTCACAACATAGAATGATATGTGATATACAGTGTGTATGGGCCAATCAAAAATGTTTTTTTAAAAACAATTACATTATTAATCATCTTTTTATGTCTTATTTAGACATAAATTTATTATCTTCTGATATATCACACTCTTTGTGTTCAGAGGTTGATCTCAATATGTGCCTTCAATAAATTCTTTTTTCTTCATCATGTATGATTTTCACAAAAACAGTATATATTATTGTCTCGTAAGAATAATATGTAGTGATTTATTCCTGTGGTCTGTTGCCACTTGGTGTTATGCCATTGACATTAAAATATGTTGAGAAATGTTGAACAATGTCTTCTATGTCCATGTTTTCATTGCTTGCTTTTCTGTCTGCTTCATGGCAAATTCACTCTTTACACTTGTTATTGAAAGTGCTTTGCTAAGGGTGCCTGTGTGAATGTGGTTATTGAAAAAAATATCAATGTTGAATAAATTGATGTCCAACATATGTTTGATTAAGTCGGGGCTACATTTTGTACCACCTCAAAAATTAGACCCTAGATGGAAAATATGGTCATGAATTAACTTGGAAACTGTGTCCACATTTCACAGTTTAATATCTGTGAACTTTGTACAAAGGGTTTGCATTTGTGTATAACTGGAATATGTGTAAAGGGGCATCATGATCAGCCTTAGAGGACAGATATGAGTTGACGTTGAACTTGTTGTGCCTTGGGCACCGTTTAACACAAGAGGCAAATTGAATTGACTCTGTCAGAACAGGTAATTAAACATTATTTAGAAACATTGAGCCGCCTCAGGTTGTAAACAGTAAGTTAATAACATACATATTTAATAAAAATAATGTAGACTATGGGGTTCTGAAATGTAATAAAGTGCTCACAGCTACTGTATATGTAAAAAGGTTTTGTGAACTTAGAATACTCTGTTTTTATCGGTGTGCTCTATTTTCTTTAACATGTACATATCCATGTGCAGTATCATTGACGGGAACAGCTGAAGCTGTAGTTTAACAGTGATTGCTGTTGTTAATACAGTGTATGAAATCCACACCAGGCATAGCCTGTGTAAGCAGTTTGCATGATTTACACCTGACTGGTTGGTTTACCTCTTACAGAAGTAAGACCTTAAACATGAGACTTGGTGAGACCCTTGAAAAAACAGTCAGTTGCAGTAAAAACACATAGTGCACACAAATCATGTGCTCTCAACACATATAAAGTGTATAAGGACAATACGGAGAATAGAGTCCCAAAGGCGTTGGAGAGAAAAAAAAGGCAGATAAGAGATTATGAAAGCAGTGGAATTCGAAAGGTGCAAACAAAGGATGGTTCGATACATGTAGAGAAAGGTACAGAATATGAAACCCGTAAAATTTGAAAGTATTGCAGCGTACCAGCCAGGTTGAGACCTTTTTGGTTTTAAGTGGCTGTTCGGTACAGGCGGAGTACAGCACGGAAGACTGATAGCGGGGTATTGATTGATGCGATAAGGGGGGGGGAGTCGCGGTGGATGAGGGATTGGAGAGGGTGCTAGAAAGTTGTGTTTGGGGTTATGAAGTCAGTGATTGTTCAAGTAAAACTTTTGTGACACTTTATCACGTCAGTCGCTACAGTATCAAAGAAAAGATAAAAAAGATCGCATTACTGAAAAACAAAAGGACATTAATCATCAGGACCAGGTGTAATTGAAAAAATAGCAGGACAAATCGAGGTCAGAAATAAAAGGAAAGAGTGGACAACAAAGTCATTTTGCATTCGTATCATTCAATGCACAAAACGTGGATTTACACAATAATAGACCATACGCTATGAGAATCTGTGGCCCCGAAACAGATAAAGCAACGACAAGATGAATTTCAAAGAATACACAATTCGGTCAGGTGTATATTTATGATCACGGAGAAGCGATGCAAATTTTAACAGGCAAAAAGAAAGGTAATGTATATATTCCGAGAATATCATTACACATCAAAGGAGATAGTGAGATACCATTCGTATTAAAATGTTTACAGTTTACCATGAGAATAGCTTTTGCTATGACAATCAATAAATCACAGGGACAAACATTAAAAAAAGTCGGATTATTTATTAGAGAAACAGAAACAATAGTCACTCATGGGCAGTTATACGTTGCGTTGTCACAATATGTCTCCAAAAAAGATTGTTTTTAATGAAGCTTTTAAGTAAAAGTGCAAATAATGAAATTGAAACAATTACAAAGAAAAAAAAATTTTAATTGTATATCCAATTAACCAAACACAGGGGTTGGCGAGTGAAGCGAGCAGGGGGCAAAGCCCCCTAGTTATTTCATAAAAACAAAACTGGTATATAAATGTTTATTTTTCCTCTAGGTCTGGTACTCATTCTCCTTTATGGGCAGTCTTTTTTTTAAGAATGAAAAAGCAAGTATTTAATTTATAGATCTGTAAATGTCACTGAATTGCCCTAGGATACCTGTACAGTATATCAAGCTGTAACATTTTGCAAAAACAAGTATTGATTTTTTTTCTGTTGTACCAGTGACAGAAAATTTGACATTGTTAAGTTGAAAACTTCTTGATATATTAACAATGGCAAATATTGCTACAAGTGCTAATATGTTAATTAATAATGTAATGTTATAAGTGCTAGTAATCATGTGTTAAATTCTGATTAACAGTCCAAATTACATAAAAAACCTTAATTTTTTAAAAGTATTTTTCCACCAGGTATCAATAGACTTATTAAATGCATCTATCCAAAAATATTTCTTCTTAAACATTGCCTTTACTCTAAGTGCTGATCATGTTATGCTAGTCACATTTTCTAAGTTTGTCCAATTATACTATCCCAATTACTATGCAGGTTAATCCAGTGCGATTCAAATTCATAGTAATTGTGCAGTATTTCCACCAATAAAACAATAGTTACAAATATTTAATAAATACATATTGCTTATGAAAAAGAGTTCATTTTGCCTTGCTCTGCTTGCAGATAATTAGCTTTTCCTCCATTACCATCCATAACTCCATGGTTCAAATCTTCCTTTAAAGACTCTGCTGCAGACAAATAGAGATTAGGTTGTGGTTCTGACTCCTAGGGCAAGAAGAATTCAAGTACTTGGTCAACAAATGTCATTAAATTGCAAACAAGTGGAACAATTGTAAGGCAAATCAAGGAGTGTTAAAACAGGCTCTGGCAAAGAGCATAGTACCCTGCACAGTAACAGTGTGAATCAGGCCTTGGGGTCCAATGCCCCAAAACAAAGGGTATCAATATCTGGAACTCTTGATCTAATGAATGTGGCTCTGGTCTGGATGCCATACAGGCTGCCCTCTACAATTGTAGACTCACGATGATCTTTTGGTGTCAACGGTCACCAGCACAGTTCAGTTATTAGCAGCAGGAACCTGTGTTCCCTTGGATGGAATTGGAGTCCAGTAGTCAATAGGATTGATGGCCTGGTGCACAGCTTCATCTCCTCTCTAATATGGCTTGTTTCTCCTTGGACTTGGATGATTTGGTCATCTGCAAACCTTTATCATAGTTCAATGTCCAGGTTCAAAGTGCTGTCATCTACAATGTGCTAGAAAAAACAGCTTTTACCTGCAGTTGTAAAGACTTACAGCCATGGCTGAAATTATCAGCACCCCTGAAATTCTCCCAGAAAATGTGCCATTTCTCAAAGAAAATTGTTGCAATTACAAATGTTTTGGTATACACGTTTCTTTCCTTTATGTGCATTGGAACAACACAAAAAAACAGAGAAAAAAAAGCCAAATCTGACATTATGTCACACAGAACTCCAAAAATGGGTCAGACAAAATTTTTGGCACCTTTTCAAAATTGTAGGTAAATCGTTTTATTTCAAGCATATGATGCTCGTTTGAACTCACCTGTGGCAAGAAACAGGTGCTGGCAATATAACAATCACACCTGAAGCCAGTTAAAATGGAGAAAAGTTGACTCAACCTTTCTGTTGTGTGTCTGAGTGTGCCATACTAAACACTGAGAACAGAAAGAAGAGCAGAGAATTGTCTGAGGACTTGAGAACAAAAATTTTGGAAATATATCAACAATCTCAAGGCTACAAGTCCATCTCCAGAGATCTTCATGTTCCTTTGTCCACTGTGGACAACATAATCAAGAAGTTCACAACACATGGCACTGTAGCTAATCTACCTGAATGTGGACGGAAGAGAAAAATTGATAAAAGACTGCAATGAAGGATAGTCCGAATGGTGGATAAACAGCCCCAATCAACTTCAAAACATATTCAAGCTGTTCTGCAGACTCAGGGTGCAACAGTGTCAGCTCGAACTATCCGTCGACATCTGAACGAAATGAAACGCTATGGCAGGAGAGCCAGGAGGAACCCACTGCTGACACAGAAACATAAAAAAGCCAGACTGGAGTTTGCCAAAATGTACTTGAGGAAGCCAAAATCCTTCTGGGCAAACATCTTGTGGACAGATGAGACCAAGGTAGAGCTTTTTGGTAAAGTTCATCATTCTACTGTTTACAGAAAACGGAATGAGGCCTATGAAGAAAAGAACACAGTACCTACAGTCAAACATGGTGAAGGTTCTAAGATGTTTTGGGGATGTTTTGCTGCCTCTGGCACTGGATGCCTTGACTGTGTGCAAGGCATCATGAAATCTGAAGACTACCAAAAGATATTGGGGCGCAATGTAGGGCCCAGTGTCAGAAAGCTGGGTCTGCGTCAGAGGTCATTGGTGTTCCAGCAGGACAATTACCCCAAACATACCTCTAAAAGCACCCAGAAATGGTTGAAGACAAAGCGCTGGAGAGTTCTGAATTGGCCAGCAATGAGTCCGGATCTAAATCCGATTGAACACTTATGGAGGGATCTCAAAATTGATGTTGGGAGAAGGCGCCCTTCAAATCTGAGAGACCTTGAGCAGTTTGCAAAAGAAGAGTGGTCGGAAATTCCAGTTGAGAGGTGTAACAAGCTTGTTGATGGTTATAGGAAGCGCTTGATTTCAGTTATTTTTTCCAAAGGGCGTGCAACCAGATATTAGGTTGAGGGTGCCAATAATTTTGTCCAGCCCAGTTTTTGAGTTTTATGTGAAATGATGTCAGATTTGGCTTTTTCTCTTTTTTTTATGTTGTTCCAATGCACATAAAGGAAACAAACATGTGTATACCAAAACATTTGTAATTGCAACAATTTTCTGGGAGAAATGATGCATTTTCTGGGAAAATTCCAGGGGTGCCCATAATTTCGGCCATGACTGTAAATGTTTTCTTCCATATTAGTCAGTATTGCAAAACTTCATCTTTAATTTCTGAATGTTACTTATGGATCCCAAAATATTATCATATAAGTGTTTCGTTGGGGGGTACACCTTATTAAAAATAATACTAGTGGTTCTCCTACAGAGAACACAAACACGCCCAGGAGTGGCAAACAAAAACAAAAGAAAAGAGAAAGTCGAGTGGTGTGAACATCAAAGAGTCATATTCTGCAGAGGTTCCTGTAGAAAGATTTAACCTTTTCTTATTCTAGTCTTGAACTGGAGCTTAGGATCTCACCCCCCTTTCCATAGTGGATGGTAATATCATACCAGTGTCCTCCAGGGAACATCTCTCAGCCAGCATAGCAAGCAAAAGACAAAGAAGAAATCCACAGTCTGGACTGGTGAATTCCTAGTTATTTTTAGAAATGAGATCAAAATAAACTAAAACAATTAAGCTCTGCATTCCCTTTCCCAATTCTTAGCATTTAATTTATTTAGAAAAGAAATTCATAATTCACTTCATCTAAGGCTAATTCATGTAAGGGTCATATAAGGCTTTTCATATAATTCATCTAAGGTTAGTTCATATAAAATATATCTTATTTTTTCCCACATAAAGTCACTTAAATTATTTCAAGAGTTACTTAGATCAGTAGGAATTATCGTGGAACACATCTTTTAATATTTCTTAACATGTTGTCTCAAAAAAACACTCTGTTTATACATAACACATACATTTCTACCTTAAACATTAGAATTTAACAATTGTCATTTAACAAGTGTCCGGAATGTTTCGTTCAAATATCAAATTATTGGAAATAAAACTAAACCTTAGTCATTCAAACATCAACATTCTATTTAAAATTTAAATATTCAAATTACTTATGAACAAAGAGTGATGGGAAAAGAAACCAACATCTTGGTATGAAATGCCTCATAATTAAAATTTAATTTAATGCTTCCAAAGTAGTGCATTACATCATTGCATATAGTACTTTAAAAAAAAAATATTCTGATATATAAAATTTCACTATGCATAATAATATTGATTCCTTTTACCCATAGCTTCCTGTTAAGGCTATTTGTTCATGCATATTCCTTTGTTACAAAAAGATTCAATAACTAATGAATTTACAATCATGGATAATAATCAAAAAAATAACCAACAATAATAAAATATATAAAAGTTTCTTCCCCTATTAAATAGACAGATGTTCTCAGAACAGATGGGTTTTCCAGTCTAGGTGAGCAATATATATACTGTATATACACAGCATATACAAACATTCATTCTGTGTTTCACCAAGCAATTCAAGGAAATGTAGCTAGAAGTGGAATTTCAGCTTTAGGCTTTGTGAATGTGTTCAATTGCCAGTAATCCACTTTTCCTATCTTTTGTGATACCCTTCCACTCCTACTTTGAGGCTATGTAACAAATAAATCTTGTGCTCTAATGTAATCTCATTTTCTTTTGAGATTTAGAACTGCTGCCTCACAGTGCTTGGGTGCCTTATATATGGTTTGTCTTCCAGCTCATAAATATGCTGCCATTTTGTTTGGCAAGTCTAAATAGGCCTGGTCAATGTCATTTTGTAACCCATCTGGAAGGGATTTGTACCATGTGGTATCCTTTGGTATAGTCTAAAATTGACAATTACTCTGTCAGGAAAAGAGAATATGCTATTTTCTTATAGGTAAAAACAAGTGAGATAACTTAAAACTGTTCCTGAAAAATGTTAAAGAAAATGTCAAAAGTGTTTTGATATGAAATTCTTGCACATGAGAAAATGTGTTCATACCCTCATGATCAGATATTGGCTAGCTGAGCAGAAGACTAATGCATATTAGTATATTAGCACTAGGTGATACTGACAATTTACAAATGATTAAAAATTAGAGGTAATAAGTAAATTACTCTTGAACTTGTTTGATCTTCTGAAACAACTTTTCCTACCGAGGGCTGTGCCAGCATTAGGCCAAGCAAGTCAATCCAGACTTCCCTTTTCCCAGCTACATATTCTTTGGCAGTTTACCAGTGTTCCTTAGCCAGCTGAGACAGGTAATCTCTCCAGAGGGTCTCTGCCCAATGGGAAATGCCTGGCGCCGCTTCCGGGGGAGCCATCCAGAGAACATCCTTACGACAGGCCCAAACCATCTGAACTGGCTCCTCTCAATCCAGTGGAGCAGTGACTTCACTTTGAGGCTCTCCTGAATTATTGATCCCCTCACCCAATCACAAAGTGTCAGCCCACCAGACCTGGGAAGAAACCTCATTCTTTTGGTCATTATTCACGGTGAATGGCCAAAGGTCTTTGTCTTTAGACTCAGATCCCTTTTCACCAGCATGGACCTTTAGAGCAAAACAGCTCTTACTGCTCCAATCTGCTTGTGGATCTCATGTTGCCTTCTTCCATCACTCATGAAAAACACCCTAAGATACTTGAACTCCTTCCCTACCACCTGGAGAGAGCAATCCACCCTTTCCAAGAGAGAGCCATGATCTCAGACTTAGAGGTGCTGAATTTCATCCCTGCACTTCACAGACAGGCAGCGAATCACTCGAGTATATGCCAAAGATCACAGTCAGATGTGCTACTCTTTGCCTTTTCAACTGGACTCCCTCCTTGGTTGCGCCTTCATATCCTGTCATGTTTTATAAACATATGCACTTTTATTTCTCTAATCTTGGACTCAGTTTGCCATAGTTTCACCGTACTAGTCTTGTTAAACTCTGCTTATTTCCTCAAGCAGCTACACTTTATATCAGTTCCCTTAATTTTGAGAGTGCTTACGTAACAAAATAAAGGGAACACCCATGTAAATTCCCTTAATAGGATGCTCAGCAATTATGAATCCTCAGAACAACTTCAGTATTCCTTGGCATTGATTCTTCAAACATTCAGAGCTGTATTGCAGAGTTGTGTTACCATTTTTTGTTAGAATTGTATGATTTGGAATTTTGACGACGATGATGATATAAAAATGCCACTTTGGATGCTGCTACACAATCTGGCATAAATACTCAATTGGGTTGAGATCTGTTGCCTGGTATGGCTATGATACTCGGTTTACATAATTTTAATGCTCTTCAAACTATACATTGTTCCCTTGTGCCCTTTGTCATACTATGTCTTCCACTACCATCAACAAAGAAGTGGTTCACCATGAGAAGTATGTGATCACTTGGAAGTGCTTTGCATTTATTATTTTTTAGCTTGACCTCTAAGGGAACCTGTTGGCCTTAACTGGACATTACAGAGCAACCTGAATGCATCCTTATGGAAAAGGAGCAATTTGTGTAGCTGCGTTTGACGAGGGTTTCCAAATAGTTCAAAAAACTTCAACTGTGGCTATTAGATAAGCAATCCGTCACTAGTATGACTCACCATACAAAGAAAAACACCATAGTACATGTGTTTTAAAGTTTTTAGTGAAATTTCATGCAAAAACAGTCCACAGTAAAATAAGGGAAAGAAGTAGATAATACACACAAAAAAGGGAGATACTGTAAATGGAAAATTAAGGTAGAAAATTAAAATGTATTCCATTTGAGGATTAGGCATCTAAGTTACATTTCTTAAGTTTTATATCTCATTCACCGCATCAAAGTACATATTGAACATAATGTAATGGCCAGAAAAGTATAAGCACATGTTTCTATCTAGCTGTCTAGCTTCAATCTGAAGGCTATTCTACTGTCAAATGAAAATTATGAACAGTTAAACTGAATCTTTCATTGTCTATGTTGAGCTATATTACAGTCAAGTTCAAAACTAAGAAACCTAAGGTAAATTTGCCTTTAACATTAACTTAAAGGATTTGGCTCTTCCATTATGGTATGTATTGTTATGTTATGATAGGAGGAGACCCTTATGACAGTCATCTTCACCCAGACATAATACCAAGAAGACAAAAATAACAAAAACACAGCACCTTTATCACAAAAATGGATTATTTCAGTGGCCATACCCCATGTAGAAGCACCCACATTCCAGAGAATTTGCTCTTCTCATTTACCCATGTGTGTCCTTTTAATCATTGTGTGAAATGAAATGAAAATAGAGCAGTGAGCAGTAGGATATTGAAAAAATGTTAATTAATGCAAGGACAGCTAAACAACATGTAGAAAGTTAAATGGTATATATGTTTTAGGCATCTCGGTGTATATCAAGCCTTCCATCTCTTTTGAGGCTCCAGCCGATTCAATTTCAGATATCATTGATACAGCCCAGTTTGCCATTTTTCCATACAAATCAGTAATAATCTTCCTGAAGCATCTTATGTATAAACAATGATAGCGTGAGTCCCTCATTCTCATAAACCTGTGGAGAAACTGGCCTGAAGTTAATAATGTATGTGAAGCTTTATCTGATCACTGCCGTTTGTCCAGAATTGTAGCAAGGAAATCAAAGAAAGATTCTGCACGATTAGTGACGGGCTTTACCTACACCGTGATATATAAAGCAGGGTTTATTCATACTGTGTCTGCTCTGTTGGCCTGAAAATTTAGCTTTTCCCTCCTGCTGTGTGTTTCACAGCACATTACAGTTGCTTTGAAGATTACACTTTTTTTTTTCTTTTTCACTAAAGACTGCAACTAGATCTGAAACCACCTCTGATGAAAGGGTGTCTAATTTGTTTTAATAAAAATAAAAGAGAACACATCCCTTACAATTAAAATACTCCATTCAAAACATTGGATTTGTGTGGGACCTTCAAATCAGAGTTCAATAGAACGGATTGGCAAAAAAACAATTGAGCCTCAAATGTGCAAGCTGGGCAAAGCTTGTTTTTCCCACAATCCCTTCTTCACCCCCCTCATGACCTCTTCAACAGACATTCCTCTTATAAAAAGACAGCCCTGCCCCCACCAAGACAGTCTTGGTCATTGAAACACTTCACGCCTGCACTTGTTGTTACAGAGTATACTGGTTTGATATTATGTTCTATTTCTGTGGCCCTTTGTTTTATTTAAATATTTTTTCTATTTTATTATGCTACAGCCTCAGGAATATATTACACAGGCATGCAGTGTGATGTAGCAGTTTGAGGCTTTGGACTTCAAACCCATAGGTTGTGGGTTCAGATCTTGCTACCGACACTGTGTGACCATGAGCAAGTCACTTTACCTACCTGTCCTCCAATGAAATAAAATAAAAGAAATGCAATCAGTTGTATTTCTCAGAGTATTGTAAGTCTGTTTGTTCTGCCCCAAGTGCTGTTAGCTGTTATTTGTCGAACTGTGCTCCCCCTTTGTCTTGTTATTTATTAACACACCTGTCAGTCACGTCCCACACTCACAGTGGTGTCATAAATGTCTGTGAAACTCATGTAAAGCATGTAGGTCCCATAATAAACATTTACATACAATACACCCCATGTGTCTCACGTAGGCACCCCTTTATCTCTTGTTTCGGTCACATCCGAAGCGTATCTTTAAGGTATATAAACCTCTGGGTCTGGTCCGTTGTGGTACACAGCAATCTGAACCTCTGTCTACGCGCTTCTCTTTGTCTCGATCCAACTGTGGAAATCACTCGCCTTGTAAGTGTCTTTTAAAGCTTTATTGTTTAATATATACTGCCAGGCGGCACGGTGGCGCAGTGCGTAGCCTCGCAGTTAGGAGACCTGGGTTCGCTTCCCGTGTCCTCCCTGCGTGGAGTTTGCATGTTGTCTGCGTAGGTTTCCTTCGGGTACTTCGGTTTCCTCCCACAGTCCAAAGACATGCAGGTTAGGTGCATTGCCGATCCTAAATTGTCCCTAGAGTGTGCTTGGTGTGTGTGTGTGTGTGTGTGTGTGTGTCCTGCGGTGGGCTGGAGTTCTGCCCGGGGTTTGTTTCCTGTCTTGCGCCCTATGTTGGCTGGGATTGGCTCCAGCAGACCCCCATAACCCTGTAGTTAGGATATAGTGGGTTGGATGATGGATGAATGTATAGTGCCTGCTACAGTATGTATTGCTCTGTAAATCATTATTTATTGTCTTTGGCTCTACACCTGCAAATGCCTGTATGTTCCTTTTGTATATATTTCAGTTTACAACGAGGTACGTCCATCAAAAGCCTTCAAGAAAGCTCACCCTTGTTGTTTTTATGTGGATGTGCCGAGTTGTTTAAGCTGTCTGTGGCCGCGTTGAATGGACAGCACCTAGTGAGGCAGAAAGCTGTTTTGTTATTAAATGTTATTAATTTTTTATTACTACAATTCTGCTCTGTGGATACAAATAATTAAAAACAATTTAATTTACAGTATATTGCACATTTCTTGCTACTCAGCAGCAACTGTTCTGTTATTAAATATTACTTTTTTATAGTACTACAACTCTACAGTCCTGGCTTTAAAAAGCAGCATGGTCACTGCTTGTTGTTCAAAAGGTATTTGGTTTTTTTTTTAATTTTATACAGCTCTGTACTTTTAAGATTAAATACCGGTATGGTCACTGTCTTTGTGGAATTTGCAGGTTTCCCCAATGTCTATGAAAGTTTTATTTTTCCTCCCACATGTTAAAGAGGTGACGCTGTAAACAAATGTAGGTGTATGCTTGGTCTGTAATCGTGTGGATCCCCATCAGGGTTTGCATGTGCCTTGTGCCCAGGGCTGCTTGAATGTGCTTGAATTGAATTAAGTGGGTTTGAAAATGTTTAGAAGGATAGCTAGATGAATGACTGGCTCACAGTGCTTGTAAAAAGTGGTCAGCCCCTTGAACGTTTATTACATTTTATTGTTAGAAAACATTGAATCACAGTAGGAGTACTTTGGCTTTTTGACACTGGTTCACAGGAAAATACTCTTTAATATCATAGTGAAAGCAGATCTCTGTAAAGTGTTCTAAATTAATTACAAATATAAAACACAAAATACTTGATTGCATGTCACCCCTTTAATATGACAGGTGCACCACATGATTTTAGAAATCATAGAATGAATTCAATGGAGATCACCTCTCTGGGGTTTCAGTTGATTTTAATTTAATCCACCTTATCTGGACGATTCAACATGTGGTAAGTCAGTATGGTGGCCTGATCTCTGCAAAGTAGTCTAAATTAATTAAAAATTAAAACACAAAATGACTGATTGTATAATTATTCTCCCACTTTAATTTGACACACCTGAATCACCACTCGTCCAGTAAACTGGTTTTACATATCCCATGATTAGTTCATTAGAAATCACCTTTTTGGGATTTCAACTGATTGTTGTATTAATGCATCTGTAAGTATCTGAAAGGGTCAACTTGAAGTGAGTCAGTATGGTGACTTAACCTACACAATGAAGACAAAAGAACACTCTGAGCAGCTCCATGAAAAGGTAATTGAAAAGCCCAAGTCAGTGGATGGAGACAAGAAAAGATCCCAAGTCCTTGAATATCCCTTGGAGTCCATTTAAATCAATCATTAAGAAAAGGAAAGAGTATGATGCAGCTGGAAATCTGTCTAGAGCAGGTCATCCACAAAATCTGAGTTGATCATGCAAGAAGAAGAATAGAGAGACTCTGAAGAATATGGAAACCCTGAAGGAGTTTCATGCTACAATGGCTGATGTTGGAGAGACTGTGATCACAACAACAGTGCTTCACCAGTTAAAAATTTATGGGAGAGTGGCAAAGAGAAAGCCACTGCTAAAACAAACCACACATGACATCTTGGCTAGAGTTTGTCAGAAGGAATACGAGAAACTCTGAAGTCATCTGGAAGAAGGTTCTATAGTTTGATGAGACGAAAATGTAGCTTTTTGACCATCTAACTATACACCATGTTTGACCACCAAAAACACATCATGCCCATCATGAAGCATGTAGATGGCAGCATTATGCTGTGAGGTTGCTTCTCTGCATAAGGCCTTGAAGATTTGTAAGGGTAAAATGAATGCAGCAAATTGCTATGAAATTCTGGAGGAAAAAAGAAACCTCCACTTTGGGAGAAGATTTGTTTTTCCAGCAAGACAATAACCCAAAGCATAAGACCTAAGGTACACAGAAATGGTTTAAAAACAACAATGTTAATATCTTGAAGTGGCTGAGTTAGAATCCATATCTGAATCCAGCTGAGAATCTGTGGCCGGACTTGAAAATATCTGTTCACTTGTGGTGTTTGTGTACCCTGACAGAGCTCGAGCCGTCGTGCAAAGAAGAATGGGGACAAATGGAAGTATCCAGGTGTGCAAATAAGATAGAGAGACCTGTGTGCACAGACTCAAGACTGTCTTGGCTGCCAAAGGTGCCTCTAACTCAAAACTGACTTGAATGGGGACAAACCTTATATGATCAATTATTTTGTGTTTTATATTTGTAGTTAATTTTAATCACTTTGCCGAGGTGTATTTCACTTTGACAGTAAACAGTATTTTTCTGTTCATCACTGTCAAAAAAGCCAAATTCAATCCACTGAGGTCCAACACTGTAAAAACAATAAAATGTGAAAACTGTTAAAGGGTAAATACTTTTATAGGTACCATAACATTGAGCAAGCTCTAATTCACAGAGTGCCCCGTTACCTTTTATATTTTCTATGCAATGTCATACAATGAAAGAAACGTTACATTCTTAAACCTGCTTAGTTCAGTTCAGATTTGTGGGGACCACTGGGTGCAAGGCAGAAGCCATTCCTGGACAGGGTGCCAGTCCATCCCAGGATCAACCTCAGAAGAGGAAGATTTAGAATCACCAATTAACTTAACATGCAGACATGGTAGAGAATATGCAAACTTCACACAGACTGGATGTGTTTAATGGATTAATAAGGCAGCAATAGTTAAACACTGGGCCACCATTCTGCTTTCAAAGTAAAAGGCTATATAAAATGTATTGTCTTTCTTAATGTCAATGTCAATTTATTTATATAGCACATTTAAAACAACATAGTAATGCTGCGACCAAAGTGCTTTACAATAATAGAATAAAAGAAAAAAAAAACAAAAAAAAAAACAATAAACAATAAAACATAAATAGTAATAAAATATATGAACATAAAATAAGATAAATAGAAATAATGTTACTGTATATGATCACAAAGAGGAAAACATCAGTATTACAGAGGGTCACTGAATGCAAGTGAAAAGAAGTGAGTTTTTAATCTTGTTTTGAACAGTTCAATTGTAGACGACTCCTTTATGTGATGAGGTAAAGAGTTCTACAGGCGAGCTGACCAGAAGATCTAAGCACTCTGGATGGCTGGTGTAAAACACACAGTTCACATAAATAGACAGGAGCAAGCCCACGTAAAGATTTAAAAACTAGCAGCAAGATTTTAAAATCAATTTGAAAACTGACAGGCAGCCAGTGTAAAGAAGCTAATATTGGAGAAACAGAGTCCGACTTTCTTGCCCCAACCAGAAAGTGAGTGGCAGCATTTTGGACCAACTGTAACCTGCATATCAGGGATTTGCTAATCCCAGAATACAGCGAATTGCAATAATTGAGGCAAGAAAAAATAAAAGTATGAGTAGCTTTCTCAAGATCTTTAGAAGATAAAAAAGGCTTGATCTTACCTAATAGACGAAGTTGGAAAAAGCAACTCTTGACTACAGAATTTACTTGTTTCTCAAAAGAGAGGTTACTGTCAAAGGTAACACCAAGAATGCGGACTTGAGGTTTGGAAAAGACAGAGAAAGAGATGAGAAGTCCAAGACCAATTTGGTCTTTAGCTGGTGGACCCACTATAAGCACCTCTGTTTTATTTTGATTTAGATCAAGAAAATTATTAGCCATCCAGGATCTTAGTTCAGACAGACAGTTGTGGAGCTGATTTGTTGCAGAGTTGCAGACGGGAATATAAACCTGAGTATCATCAGCATAGCAGTGAAAAGAAATGTTAAATTTCCTAAAAATCGCTCCAATAGGGTGAAGGTATATAGAGAATAAAATAGGACCCAAAATGGATGCTGGAGGAACACCATATTTGAGAGGAGCAGTAGATGAAAAAGAGGAATTTAAAGTCACTGAAAAGTATCTACCAGTTAAATATGACCTGAACCAGTTAAGAGCAGCCCCTTTAAGCCCAACAAGATGTTCAAGCCGCATCAGCAATATTTCATGGTCAATGGTGTCAAAGGCAGCGGACAGGTCAAGGAGGACAAGGACTGCTGCATCACCTGAGTCAGTAATAAGAGAGATGTCGTTGAAGACTTTCAGGAGTGCCGTTTCAACACCATGATAACGCCTATAAATAAATTATTGGAGTTAAGGTGATTGACCAATTGATTATAAATAATTTTTTTCTAGAATTTTAGCCAGAAATGGCAGCTGGGAAATTGGACGAAAGTTGGTTAGATCTCTAGGATCTATTCCTGCCTTTTTTAGATGGGGACGGACTGCAGCATGTTTAAAAAATGTTTAAACAACATAGAATATATCAATAATCTATGCATTGGTAGCAGTTCCAGCTGGCATTGTCTCTTAAGAGTAAAAATGTAAGCTGTTCTAATCTACGGACTTGAGTGGTCAAACTGAAAACACTCAGTAAGAAAATCTTGGAACGTCTAGCTACAAAGTACTGGTGAGGCTTCACCTGGCAAATGTTCTCTTTTCATTCCGACTGTCTCCCCCAGGCCTACTATTGCCTCTGCCCCCAAAGAATCGAGTCACCCTCCTTTGCATGATCTGTGAATGCCTTTCTCCTTCTTCTTTTTGGTTGTCTACAATATTTCATGCTTGTCATCAAACCTGCTGTGGATTATAGTCCTTGGCACCAACACCTACTGCCTTTGTCTTTTATTTTATCAAAAGAGAGCATTTTTAGGCAGCAAGGCAGTCAAGAGTTATTTTACCCACCAAATGGAAAAAAAAATCACAGATCCTGTAAATTTGATGCACCTGTCCTTTTATGAGTTAACTCTCCTAGATGTGTGTGCAGCCAAACATTATCTCAAATTATGTAAATTAAAACCTACTGAAATAAAAATGATAATGGACTATTTTTAGTAGCTGTCCTTCAGTGACAAATCTGCTTAATGCAGCTCAGGGTAAGCATGGTGGAGAATATTCTGGAAGTATGAGCAGTACAGGAGACAACCCCTGGAAGGAGCTCCAGTCACTATATAATTATTCTTATTTATCTTTATTTCTGGGAGCTGCCCCATAGGCAGCATTCTGGGTTCAAACCCAAGCCAGCTTTTTGTCAGTGTGGGGTTTCCTCTCACACTCCAGAAGATGTGCATATTAGGTTTGTGGGTGATTGAAAATTTGTGGGTGTGTGCGTGAGTGGGTCCTGTGGTGGACTTTTGCCCTTCCCAGGACTGATTCCTGCATTAGCCCCGATACCCCAGTGTCTACTCTGACTTCTAGTCAAATGTTTTGTTGTTTTTATGTTCAGAAGGTATGGTGGTAATCATTGCAGCCTGATACTTCTGTATAGTCCCGAGTTCAAATCCCAGCCTTGTTAAAGTTTGCATGGAATTTCCCCTTTCTTCCCTTGCCCGAGTGGGTTCCCTTTCATAGCCCAAAGACAAGCGTTCTAGGCTGATGGATGGTTTAAATTATCCTGAAGTGAGTATGGCCACTGCTGAACTGGCCTTCCATCCAGGTTTGATTCTGGACTTTCGTGTGGTATTGAAAGCACAGGCTTACATGCTTATGTGCCCTGTGACCATGAAGTGAAGTGAGCTTGCTCAGGAAATGGCTGGATGGATGTATCTTGTCTTCTTACTTCCATTTGCTTTGAATCACATTGTGTGGTGGGGCCTCTTGGGAAATGGGGTGGAGTCTTTTAGTGGGAGGAGCTATAATGGGAGCAGTAAAGTGTGGAGTGGGTGTGGTGAGGGCACTGAGGGGTTCTTTTTGAAACTGTGTACTTTCACCTTTAAGTTTATATGATAAGATGACCAAATTTTTGGGGCTGTTGCCCAATGCCAAATTCAATCCACTATTTCAATGCTGTATAATAATAAATAGTGAAAACTTCCAAGGGAGTGAATACTTTTTATAGGCACTACAGATACAGTGCATTCAGAAAGTATTCAGACCCTTCACTTTCTGCATACTTTATTTGGTTGTTGATTTAATTTTAAGTGGATAAATCTGCCATTAGTGCACATCAACCTTCAATCAATAACTTAAAATGACAAAGTGTTTAGTGAAAGGTTCTCAAATTTATTAAATCAAAAACTGAAATCTCTCATCTATATAAGTATTGAGACCCTTTGCTATGTTTAAGTGTGTCCTGTTTTCTTTAATGGAACTTGACTGGAGCCCACCTGTGACAAACTGAAATGATTCAGAAAGGCATACACCTGTGTATGTAGGGTTCCACAATTCATCCTGCATGTCAGGACAAACACCAAACCATGATGTACAAGAAACTCTCTATAGACTTCTGCGATTTAACTGGGGTGAGGCATAGATTAGGACAATAGCATAGAACCATTTCTAAAGCTTTGAATGTTCCCAGTAGCACAAGTGATCTCAATAAGACATTTGGAACCACCGGGACTCATCCTAGAGTTGGCTGTCCAGCCTAAATGAGGACCGGTAATCGAACAAGAAGGGACTAGGAGAGTGTGTGTTTTCATTGTTACATTTCTTCAGTGCCTTCAGTACTATCCAGCCTTCTCTGTTAAGGGGTAAGCTCGGAGATATACATGTGGATGAATCTATGGTGTCCTGGATAATGGACTACAGCTAGACAGCAGTTTGTGAGACTCAAGACTGAGTTTCTGATACAGATGGACTGGAGCATCACAAAGAACAGTCCTTTCTCTTTGTCTCTTCACTCTGTACACCTCAGACTATAAATATAACAGCAGGTCATATCACCTATAGAAATTCTGAGATTATTCTACCTCATGGGGTGTTTTAATAAGAGTGGAGAGACAGAATAGAGGAGTCAGTTGGAGACCTTTGTTTCTTGATTTGGAAATAATTGTCCACAACTTAACAGCAGCAGAACCAAGGAACTGGTTATTAACTTTCGCCGCACCAAAGGACCACTATGTCCAGTCACTGTTCAAGATGTGAATGTAGAGGTGGTCCACTCCTATTAGTACTCAGGGGTCCTTACCAGTGACAGGTGGGACTGGTCTCATAACACAGAGGAACTATGCAAGAAAGTGCAGAGCAGACTCTTCTTCCTTAAGAGACTGTGTTCCTTTAATGTGGGAAGTGACATCCTTCACATGTTCTACAGTTCAGTGGTAGAGAGGGTAATTTTCTATGCTGTGGTTTGCTGGGCTGGTAACATCGCTTGAAGAGTGGTGCATTGAATCAACAAGCTAATTAAAAGAGCAAGATCAGTTATAGGACTCACTCTTGACTCCCAGAGATAGTAGCAAAGGAGAGAATTAAAACAAAACTGAGTGTCATTATGAATAATGCTACACATCCTATCTGTGACACACTAACACCAAGAACTTTCTGCCAATTAATTATTCAGCAGAAGTGTTTCAAGAAGAGCTATGGGGGGTCCTTTATAGCAAGATCAATATGACTGCATAATGCCTCACTGGGACTGGGACTGCCAAGTCAGATGTTTTTCTTTCTTACTTTTTTGCCATTGTGGTGTGTGATTAGACTATGGTGTATGTGTGCACAGTATACCTATCTGTCTGTTTATTTAATGTCAGCACTTCCGGGTGTGGCGGAAGTGCTGACATCCGGGGCTCCACAATCCGCCGAGTGCCCCCCTGTGGTGGCCACGGGCCCCAATAGTGTTGAGCTTCCATGCTCGGTTCCCGTGGCCCCCATACAGACCAGGGCGGCTGCCCTCTCGTGGTCCAGGGGAGGTATAATCCCTCTCCTGGTCCTTTTAGGCGTCCAGGCCGGGCATGGGTCGTGGCCATCTGACACACTATCTATCTATCTATCTATCTCACACAGGCCAAACATCAGTTATTATTGGTTTCCTTTTACTGTGCTTATTTTTCGATTTATCAGTAAAAATGTGATTATAAAAACTTTCTGGCTTTAAGCAGTTGTTTCTAGCAATATTAGTTTTGAGTAGTGTGCACCTGAAGTAAAATAAGTTTGTGTGAGGCGCTATGTATAGTATGATACAACTTTTTTAGATTTTTTTCTACATTTTCTGGGGTACTTTTCTTGGTACAGAATACGATGCTTACATAAAATTATGAGATTTGGGCATAAATGCTGTAAATGGAAGTGGGTTAAGAGGATGGATGGATGAATGTGTTGATGGAATTGACCAGTGCCCTGCTTGCATTAGAATATAAGCAATTGTTTTCAATCTGAAAAAAAGAAAGTCGGAATCATAACATTGCCATTTGACAAAATAAAACTCGGTGAAGACTTCATAAATGCTCAGCTAAATCTGTAATTTGTATTCTTTATACTATTTAAAAGATTATGTTAATATTGGACCTCAAATTGGGGGAAGAAGTGTGTGTGTTTACGCAAGTGTTTCTGGCTCTGACGACCCATCAAATCTTTGTTCCTGCATTTGAATGGAATGGATGTAAAAACCTCATCAGGGCAAGCGGAGCAAAATTGAAGGGAAGGCAAATGAAAAAATGTATATACGGTGGGCGTTACGCAGTAAACCATACTGTTTTCCAAATGTGACCACCAGGTGTCGCTGTGAACGCTTTTTTTCTTTCCTCTTCCGATTCTTCCAATCTCGCTCATTCGCTCTCTCTCTCTCTTTCTAGTTCTGTCTGTGGGAGCAAAAAAAAAAAGCGCCGCAGGAGAACCGATTGCAGCAAGGTGGGAGAGGGAAGGCTCGACGGCATTCGCTCCCTTCTCTTGTGTTTGCCTTTCCGGCTGGATTGCTTTCTCTGCTTCGCACTCCAGTGCAGAGGAGAGCGCGGGGCGGTGGGCAAGGGGGGCGCTTTGTCTGTGGATTGTCGTCACTCCAAAAATTAAATAAATAAATTAGTAGCGGCGCCTTCGGAGCTGCCGACACAAAAGATAGACTGGGGCGTCCATCGTGCAGAAAAAAAGGATCGAGAAGGCAGAAAAGGAAACCCGAATCAGAAAGGGTATACGTAAGTTTCCTTGGAGAATGTGGCTGCACTAATAGGAATGTTATCCCGGGAAGGGAATCGGATTTGAGGAGGAAGAGCAGACTGTCCTTTCATTTGTGATCGGTGGAAAACTGGATCGTCTTTTTTCATCCGTGTATTTAATGTAAACGCAAAGAAATCTCAGCACAGGGAGCGATTTTCAGAATAAATTCGTGTATGCATTCATCCCAAAATATAACTTTTTGTGCAGGATTTATCTATCGATAATGAAATTTGGAAGCCGATTTGACGTGGGAATGATCTGTCCAGGAATTCGACCACGGCAACACAAGCACGATGCTGGAACAGGAAACCAACACTGAGGATATAATATCAAAAACCACGGAGAGAAGGAGGAGGCGGAGGAGGGGGCGGGGGAGTTTTTTTTTTTCTTTATTTCTCTTTTGTTTAGTTTTGATTTAAATTAAATTGAACTGAAATGAAACAGAATTCAGGGTTTCCTCACTGCCCAATTTTCAGAAGGGAAGCCCAGTGTGTGCATCCGTTTGACGCGAAGAGGGGATCTTTTCATTACATTGCAGAAGACAAGGCTTTTTATTTCATTTGAATATTGTCAGAAAAAAATGAATTATGATTTGATTGAATTCATCAAAAAACTACAGGCGTGATTTGTTCCCGGCTTCTTCTCTCTGGGACCTAACCGGGCATAACAGTTTCACATATTCTGAACTGATAACAATTGCAATACTAACGATTTAAAGGAAAACCTTGTCATCGATTTGCTGTTTCGCTCTCTGGAATACGCGCATAGACGTGCAAGAAGCTTCCGAACTGATTATTCTCATAGTATTATTTTTAATATCATCATCTTCACAAAGCGAGATAATTTTCTATTTGTGTCCACCATGGCAGCAGTTGTGAACTACTCACCACCCTGGTGGGCAAACTTGTTACACCGACTCCCACATTTCAATCTCCAATTTGAGGCCATCAGCAGCGAGTTTCGCCCCGAGGATTCCGAATATCAAGAGGTAAGCAGTCCGCAAAAATCCACGCTGGTTTTTTTCTGGATTTGTGTATGAAAAGAAAGTTTTTCACGCGGGAAAATTCCAAATCATTTGTGAATGTTGGAAATATTTAAAGTGATCGTGGCTCGACGAAAGGGTTGAGACCTTCCTCGTGGGGGTTCGGGGAGGTATACAATACTACAGATTAAATTCAGTTAGAGTGACCTTTTAATTATAATGTAAACTTTTGTTGATCTGTCTAAATCACTGACGGCACTATTTAGTGCCAGACAAGGCTGCTATCTCCCGTGCATCTCCCCTCCCCTCCAGTATTTACCTGTCAGGCCCGACTCCTGATTGGCCACAACTTTATTATTGTCTCAAGGTCCTCACCAGTGCGAGTGACGGGGAGCCGCGGCTCCTCCATGTTTAGTAGGGATACCTGCAGCGGGGCGTGTGCTGTCACTTCACTTTCGAGCACTTCGGCGGTGATATCAAAGCCACCTAGGGTTTTGAAGAGAGTACTTTGGAGCTCGTACTGGATAAGTGAAGGGTGCTGACAGACCAGCCATTGTTTTAGAAGGCGTTGGATGCGTGCTCTGTGTTTCCTAAATAACTATATATGAATAAGCGTCTGCATTTATATTTAGTTAGTGAGTGAGTGAGTAGATGTACAGCTACTCTATATTTTATTATGCGGTGCATTCCATTTTGTTATGCTTAATATATTAGTATATTCACGTAACTGTGTCTGAATTTTGTGTATGTGTGTTGCATACGCAGAAAACACCACATAACAAGTAGTTTAAATTTAAAGTACTGTAACTGAATTCCAATTCGAAATGCAAGGTAATTCTTATTAGGTTGATTTTAAAATTCAAGAGAGCTGAAATGAACCTGAGTGCCGTTATGAAAAATGCTACACATCCTCTCTCTGACACACTAACACCAAGGACATTCAGGTAAAGAATTATTCAGCAGAAGCGTGTCAGGAAACGATATTGAGGCTCCTTTATACCATCGGCAGTACGACTGTATAGTGCCTCACTCTGAATGGGACTGCCAAGTCAGCAGTTTTCTTGCTCTTTAATTATCTTCCTTTTTAATCATTGTGGTATGTGTTCAAACCAAAGTGTGTGTAAATCTGTTGTGGCCTGCAGGGTGCACACCAGCTCCCCAAACCCGACACCTGCAGACACAAACACCAGTCCCGCAGCACACAAGGCTTTTATTTAGCTGTGAGAAAGTCTTCTGTAAGCGTTTCCCACCTGCACGCAGTACACATCTGTCTGTCTTCGCCTTCATTCTGTCTGTGTCTCTGTCTCTCCCATTCTGCCTCCACTCCTCCTCCTGATTCTGGCTCCTGGACCAGTGGCAGTTGGCTCCTTTTAACCTACCTGCACCAATGAAATAGGGCTCCGTAGTCCCTGCAGCACCCCTAGTGGCACCCATGGAACCCAGGGGGGCTGCCATGTCTCGTTTTGGGGGAGATCATTGCCCTGTGCATGTTCTCTCCCCTGGTCCTTCCACTCTGATGCCGTCCAGGCCGGGTAAAAGCCCCAGCCATTCACCACACTATTTATTTAAAGATCGTCTTTAAAAAGCAAAATTTCCCCTGGAGAAAATTAAAGTTCTCTCCATCCATCCATCCATCCATCCATCCCAGTAGACATTTGTCTTAATCATTTAAAAAGGTCTGGCCATCAGCATTTTGATATGGGAATATTCAAAGCAACACGAAACAACTAACAAAGTTCCAACAAGGCCAAATAGTTAGTGCCAGCATTGCAGGTGCTGTGCTCTCAAAACTGTGAAATGGCCAGCAGCCATACCACCTGCATTTCAAAACAGGTAGTCTATCTGAAGCTAAGCATGTTTGGGCCAGTTCTTGGATAGGAGACCCTCTAGGAAAAGCTTGGGTCGCTACTGGAAGAGGTGTTGGTGATGCCATCAGGTAGCACTTACCCAGTGGACTTTGTGGGGGTCCTAGTGCCTCAGTGCAGTGGCAGGGACATTGTGCTGAAAAAATGGTTCAAACATAAAACAGAGATCCTGACTCTCTGTGGGCATTAAAGTTCTTTCAGTCTCTTTCGAAAAGAATAGGGTGTACCTTGATATCCTAGCTAAATTGACAACCATGCTCTTGTCCATTTTGGCCCTCTAACCATCCCCTGTCTCTAATTGGCTAGCTATCTCGCTCACATATCCACCACCTTATAGCTAATGTGTAGTGAGTGTAATGGTGCAAAATGGCTGCCATCACAACATACAGTGTATCAAATACCAAATGCCAGAAATACCAAAACATCCAACTGAATGCTGCACCTGCTGACGTCATCTGTGCAAAATAATTAGAAAAGTGCTATGTAAATGTTAATTAATTATTAGTATTTATTATTAAAATCATTTTAAGTGTTTAGGGATCCCAAAAATAATGATGGTATGAATAAACTACATTAGCAAAGAAAGCCTATGGTCCCAAATTGAAGCTTAGGAATAAATGGATACTTCACTGGTTAAATGTCACAAGGGTACACCCTTAAAAATGATCTCCGAATTGAGTGTGCACATCTGTGACAAAGTCTCAAAAAAAACTTCACATCATAAGATTCAAAAAGCTTAAAGCTTAAAGAGCTGCCATTTTGATGCTTGTGTCCCACAAGCTAATTCATAAAAATGTATATAATAGCATATGAAATTTGACAAACTAGAGGAGACCATTCAGTCCATGAAGCTTCTTTATTTAGATAATAGCCAAGCTGTCCTAATATATCATCCAGATACTTCTTAGAGATTCTCGTGATTTTGTCTTCTCAAACTATATGCCTTGGTAGGTTGTTCCAGATTCCCTCAAGCCATATCATAAAGATTTGTTTCCTGACTTAAGTCCTCAATGCACTTCCCCTTAATTTTCATGGGTGTGTTTGAGGATGTGATTCATCCTTAAACCGAAAGAATTCATTTGGATCTGCTTTGTCAATGCCTTTGAAAATTTTGTAGACCTGGATTAGGTCCCCACACAGTCTCTTATGATTGAGACCAAGCCAAGTCCTGGGATTCACCTGGTTGCTCCTCCCTGCACAGCTTCAAGTGCTGCTGTCTTTCTTGTAGAGTGGAGACCAGAATTGCACATGATGCTCTCTAGTGCATCAATGCTTAAACTATACAGTGTATTTCACTTGATGCATGTTCAATGGCCTTTATGGCATAACCTTATGCTTATTTTTCCTTTAATAGCTTCTGCACAAACTTAGATGATGAAAGTGTTGTGTCAACATAAACCCCTAAATCCTTTTTAGACGTTGTTTCCTTTAGGACAGTGTCTTCCATCTTGTATTTATAAATTGACACTCATTTTGCCCATGTGTAACAGTTTGTACTTTTCTACTTTAAACTTAATTTTCCAAGTGTATACCAATGACAAAGTCTCTTGCCAATCATTATATTTCCTCCTCCATTTTTAATGTTGTAGGCAGTCCTCCCATGTGAGTAATTAAGTGCTGTGATTGATCTGCATGGTAATATACTGGCCAGTGAAAATGATGTCATTTTACAGCAGCAGGTGCATCCTGTCTTGAACATGCTATTCCCTCATGATGTTCTCCTATTCCAAGATGTCACCATATACACTAGTAAACTAATTCAGAAGTGAATTGATGAACACCAGGATGAACTCTGACTCCTTTCATGGCCTCCCCCAGTCACCACAAGCTGAACCTTTAATTTAAGTTCTAGATGGCAGGTTGTAGTGTAGATTTCCATCTTCTTTATTCCTTGGGTAGCTGGAGGCTTTTTTTCTTCATGAATGGTACACAAACAGTGTAGGACTTGTATGAAAGCTGTCTACATTAGATGTTTTGGTGGCCCTACTCCTTATTAGGTTCTTGATATTAGTGTATGGTTAGGACTTTCTGTTATTTTATCCATCCATGCATATCAGAAAATATGTGCAGACACGTTATGTTTCTTATGTAAAATTGTATATTTGTGTAGATGTTAATATAAATATTAATATCTGGTTGTTCGTGTGATGTGTATGCATTAATGTACAGTACATTTGTGTACTATATATGAAAATATGGGTACATGCTCTGTGTTTCTTATCTAAAATATCTGTGTGTATTTGTGTAAATACTGTAACTGCATATTATAGTTATGTGTGTATATACAGTACATGCTGTGTCTTTGTGTGTACATTTGTATGGATGCTCTCATTTTCTTTTAGAATAATTTTTTGTGTATTCATATAAATAATAAATGCTTATATTACTGTATATATCCATCCATCCATCTTCTAACCCACTGAATCCGAATAGGGTCATGGGGGTCTGCTGGAGCCAATCCCAGCCAACAAGGCAGGAACCAATCCGAGGCAGGGTGCCAACTCACCGCAGGACACACACAAACACACCCACACACCAAGCACACACTAGGGCCAATTTAGAATCGCCAATCCACCTAACCTGCATGTCTTTGGATTGTGGGAGGAAACCGGAGCGCCCGGAGGAAACCCACGCAGACACGGGGATTACTGTATATATCACAAGATAAATGGAAGTGCTGTGTGTGGTTGAAAAAGGAAATAATAAGTATAAATATACCTTGGCCTGCGGTGGGCTGGCGCACTGCCTGGGGTTTGTTTCCTGCCTTGTACCCTGTGCTGGCTGGGATTGGCTCCAGCAGACCCCCGTGACCTTGTAGTTAGGATATAGCGGGTTGGATAATGGATGAAATATACCTTGGCATCTAAAAAAATGAATATAGTCAGTATAGTCCTCGCTTATGTTTTGAAAAATGTGAAAATTTGTCTTGCCGTTTATGAGTTGAGAGTTGATTTGTTAAATTTTAGGAATTAGTGAAGACTGGTGATTGTTAGTTGGATCCTGATATGTAAAACCATACAGTTGAAAGAGGGCATACTTAGTTTTTCATTTGACTGCATATTATCAAAAGGTCTGCATAATTAAAATGGGTCTTTCTCCCAGGTCTTGTTTTTTTCTCTCCCGTAACTCAAAAATGTGAAGGTTGGGTTAGATGGGGACTCTTAGCGGGCCTTGTGCTTGTGTGTGTCAGGAAGCTCAGAGGTGGACTGGTATTTTATCTAAGGTTGGGTCCTGCCTTGTCATGTGTGACTCAGGTGGCCCTGTCATGCCTAATATGAACTGTTGTGTATTGCACATCAGGGTTGTCAGGTCCTTATAAAGCTAATACTGTAGCCCAAGGACAGCTTAAAAATAGCGAATATGCCCATAAAATAGCCCAATACCTGAAGTAGACAAAATGACACACAGGAAAGCAGGGGGCAGTGTCAAAGTGACAGGGTTGGGTACATACTGTCAATGCTGCGGTGTGGGGAGGTGTTTCCCTCTCCCCTCAGAGAGATGTCAGAGTGGTAGAAATAATATATGCCGGATATATGCCCCCCTCAGATATTTTACAATGGTAAACAACGTATACAAGAGCAAATAGTAAGGAATGCAGTGCCTGATGGATGAAAAACATGCTAAAAGTACACTGGATAAGGGTTTGAAAAATAGCCCAAAATACCATGTTGCTTTTAAAAAATGTAGCCCAAAAAACGCAACCTGTGAAAGCCGTGTTTTTTTTTTTTTGATGGAGGACGATCAAAAATAGCCTAATTGGGTAAAAAAAAAAAAAAACAAACTATGGACCAGGCAACACTGCTGCCTGATGGGAAGAACGTCTCCATTGGTTTGAACGCCCATGTTTATGTGGCCTTTTCTCACAGTACTGTAGCTTTCATCCCAAAGTCTTGCTGAGTGTGGTGTGGTTCCTCTGGTAACTTTTATCCCAGGCTCCATCTTTTTAGGTTTTGTTATACTTTTTTGATTTAAAGGAGAAAATGTGGTATTTTTAATGTGAAAGTTATTTTTTTCAGTTATTGTATACATTAATTTGCCATAGGAAATAGTGTTCTTAAGTGAGCAATGTTTGTGTAAACTGAAGAAAATAAAAACTATGGGGGAAGTTGTTCATAACGTGAAAACAAAGGTGCTAAAGCTTATCCCAAGAATGGTCCTGAACATTATACTGCATACTAAACCAGTGTATTTATGTCGATTTTAGGGAAAAATTATGTAGTTAGTTTTTGTGAGATTCAGTTGTTTTTTTAGAGAAGTCCAGCTGTTCCTATCTTTCTCCGTGGCAATCTTTCACTCCAAAATAGGCTGACCCGCCTTTTAAGGCGACCGACTTTTAAGTTGACCACTTCTTAAGGCAATTCAATATGCAGATCAATTTAATATTTTATACAAACTCATTAATTTGGTTATATTGCATTTGAGCGGTATTACTTTAATACTCGTTATTTTTGTGAAGAAATTTAAACTTTTTTTCTATATTGAGGTCGTCCTTTTGAACCCCCTTGATATTTACTACGTGGTGAGGCATTTGTACTCCATCAACATTAATTATTTCCAGAGACATCATTTTATCTATTTTTCCAGCGCATCGCACAAAAAGCAAGGAACGATGGGAGCACCAGAACTCTACTCACATCATGTCGCTTCGTACCGCAAGCTGCAAGTAGTAAGTCTGTGATAAGCAGAATACCGCTACGCTTTCCACTCACGGGACGGAAGAACAATCCTGACCGCTTTTATATAGTAAGAAAGAAGAAGAAGATATCGCACAGTCTGGAGTAGAAAATCATCTTTTACCTGGAAAAACGAAACTACAAATCCCATCGTGCATTGCAAATTGGATGGGGCGTGTGTGAAACTCCGCGCCTGCGTAGCACTCACGGGACGGAAGGACAATCCCGACCACTTTTATATAAAAGGATGGTGTGCTGTCTTGTTCTTTGTTCTGTGAATGGTGCTTAGAGTAAGGTTTTTCTCAGGATATTGCAAAATAAGCTGAAGTTTCATAACAGGGATATACCTGACTATAAACAATTAGAAAAGTAATGTGGCAGTGTTTCAGACGCATGTAGCTTTGTGCTACTTTACTTCTTTATTTACATTAAATCTCCACCCACAATGGTTGCTGTGAAGAGAGAAATGAACCGAAATTTATCCATACCTCAGGCAAAATAATATGAAGATATGAAGAAGACAAATTAGGATGAGCCATAAAACATCTTGGAATTGAAACATAGCAGACTTCTCCTTTAAGATCAGTTATCCATTTTAAGAGATTGCGTTCCTTCTGAGAAAGCTGTGAGGCGATTCTGAAAACTGTCGACACAAATGTCTCAGTTGCATGTCTCTAGATGTTGTGCTTAGGCGACAACTGAATTGCACATTTCTTACACGGCTTTTGGGAATTCAAACTGCTGCATTAATCATTCGTAGAAGATTCAGGGTCCAGCCTGGCAGCCTCCTGTTATGCAACTGACCACAATGTGTACTGGAGCAAGTGTGTGTCGCATTGAACAATAGTAAAGCAGGCCTGTGTTCACTGCTTGAATTAACTCCACAAAGAAATAATAAAAAAAAAAATCATTGCAAAACAGAAGGTCTATAATGTGTATTGTTAAGAGAAATAATAATGAGTGGGCACTCTGTGCTGGACCTATGCCTCCTGTCTATCTGTGCCCAGTGCTGTCAGAGTATACTGTGGCATCTTTAAAGCAGGATTGGGAAGGTTAGAAAAGGGATGGGTGATTGATTTGTCAATACTGTACTGTACATTCAGCTAACATAGGCCTGTCAGCAATGATTTAAACTACTTTTTAATTCTCTGTTAAGGCTGATTGGCAAGTGACATATTGTAAAGATCAACTGGCAAGCATTAGTAGCATCACTTCACTACAAAGTGATCCGTGAGGTGGAAAACTTATGTGTTTAAGTTTGTGCATATAGTTTTTAAATGGGGTTTAAGTTACTCTTTTCTTGTTCTAGTAAGAAATTCATTGATATTTAGCTAAGTGCTTTTCCTAATCAGCTGTGATGCTTACGGTCTGTGCACAGTACCCTTTTTTTGGTTAAAAACACAGATGTTTGTCTTTTGTCCACACTACCCTGGTGTTTTCTGCCTTGAAAAATGGAGACTTTAAAAACACTTTCCAGAGCTCCATACTTCTAAAAAGACAGATTGGGCTTTGTAATGTGGATGGAAATAACTGCAAATTTTTTGAATTCACAAACTCTAATTGCCCTTCGATTAGTTTGTGTCTATTTTATGGCCTTTTCCCTGAATGTATCCTGCTCATTACAATATTACATTCCTTGATTTGTCACCCTTCATGGAAGAAAACCATATTCCATCGTAGTGGACATGGAGGAGTTGCTTTGTGTGGCCCTTGTTGTGTTGATCACTTGCATTTATTTAAATTGCACTTTGTGCAGTTTGAATGCTTCATACTTGTGCAAAACGCAAACCATTTATTGGACGCAACAGTTTGGGGTAAAATCCATGGCTGGTGCCTTTGCTGTCCCTTCAAGAATTTTTCTGCTGATGCTTACATGTTCAGTGTGCATACAAATAGCTACCTCATTCATTTTTGCTCATTTTGCAGTAGACCAAGATATTTTTGTATACTATGTGAAAACACATCCTGGGTATGACATTAATCTGTATGTAGGCCCTCCAACCTGCAGGGAAAAACCTGGGTGTTGATGGCAGAATTGGCACTCCAGCTACCATTCAAAACCTCACACTGTTCCACTCCATCTGAACCAGTGTGGTGCTGAGGTACCACCTGTTTTATGGCTGCACTCGGGTCCAAATCTAGGATCCTGAGGTGGTTTGTCATGCGGTGGGGCCGGCAATGCGCTATATCAGTGCATGCTCCTAACCCTCTATGTGAAAAAGCTAGTATAGATGGAGATCATTTTCATTTAAAAATGGTGTTTATAAATGAAAATGTAGTAGTGTGGACATAGCCTATATGTTGATTATAAACCTGTCATTCTGTAATCCGGTTTAGTACTCATGGAGTTAGCAGGGATTCAGTGTGTATTGTTTTTTTTATTTAATATGGGTGCACAAGGTCATTTTTGATAATGTTTTATCATAAGGAAAAAAGTTAAAGCTTTTTTCTGTACTAAAAAGAAAAAAAGGTAACATTTTGGTTATATTGCCTTCATCAGGTGATACACATTGCATCTTTTTTCCTTTTCAGGGTCGAATTCACTGTTTCTTCCTATGCCCTGATCCCATCCCTAACTGACAACATTTTGTCATTGCTTGACACCTCTTCTGCCTTTATTGTGTTTCATCCATACTATCTCCTCATCTCTGTTACAGAGTTCTCTACGCCACTGACAAGGCCTGCGTGTCCATTGAGAGCCCATTCAGGCTAACATTACCCTGACAGTGTGTGATTTGTCAAAACTGAAAAACAGAATGTCTTGGTTTTGAAATTCTGTGTTAAATGATACTGAATTTGTAGTGCTGACTCAAACTAATTGGGAGTGAAATGTCAAAAGGTGGGCCTTGCTTTTCTTTTACCCAAGTTGCAGGGAGAATTGAGTATGACTAGCTCTCTGCCAGGACCAGCAGTGTGTATCTGGTTAGATCTTGATGGTGCAGAGAAACCTTGGTCTGTCAGAAGACGCCTTGGTTCCTTGACATAATGACTGCCCCCATTGGGGTACTCTGTAAGCTGTGAGCTGGGAGGTTATGGACAATTACAGGAGTAATACCCCAGAAAGTGGTGACTAGAGTTAAGAAGTGGAAAGGCATGAGAAGTTTGAGAAGAGAGTAGTCAACCTGTACAGGTCAACAAAGTGTTTTATTATTTATTCAACGTTCCTTTGACATTCTCCCCTGTTCCCTTACCAATTTTTGTTTGGTTATTATCAGGCCTTCAGTTTATTCAAACAGTGGTGCCAGTGAGGCCATGTTGGATTGAAAGGGCAGACACAGGTCACTTCAGTTTACACAACCTTGCTGCTGGGACAGGCCATGTGACCCTGCAGTGGGAAAATGTGTTCACAAAACAGAAACATAGATGTGTGGTTGTGTAATTCATGAAGCCTTCCTTGAGGGTTTAAAAACTATTTTAGCACTTTTGTATTTAAGGAAAATGCCAGTACGAGAATGCAACATGGCCACAGTCTTTCTTCTTTGGCCCATTATTAATTTTTTTCAGCCCATTCCAACCAATTCAGTGTCATGGGGACAGTAGCCTATCCCAAAAGCACTGTGTGCAGTGCAGGATTAAATAATATAAAGAGATGCAGTTTATCCTCAGTATAGGGCTAGTTTAGAGTTTCCAAGTAAACTGAGAAAAACTCCTTTGGGATTTGGGTGGAAAATCCACAATGTTATGAAAAGAACATGAAAGCTCCACACTGACAGTTATTGAACTGGGATTTGAACCAGGGACTCTGGAGCTGTGAGGCAGCAGCACTGACCACTGTGCATCCTGACGGATATTAGATTGAACACAGGGACATTTCTTTATTGATAAAAGTTCATAAAATCTCTGACTAAGCAGAATTTATAATTGGGCCATCCCTGCATGCTGAAGGGTAGAACTTTGGCTCAGAAGCCTAACCGTATTCTTTTGTGTCACTTTCTAAGCCTCCAGAGCCATTCTTCTGTTTCGGTTTCTCCTCCTGGCAAAAGAAGCCTTTCTGTGTGCTTTTGAATCTTATAGCCCAAAAAGTGTGACTCCTGCTCCTTCATCTCAACAACATCGGCATGATGTTCCCTTACAGTTTAAAAAGTGTGACTCCTTCTCCTTCATCGTACTTGTGACTTTGATTCTCACATACACGTTTTAGTGAAGTCTCTTTAACAGCTAAAAAAAGAATTGGCCAAACATAAACATCAAGTTTGTAAATTGACCAGCCTAAAATATCTACAGATCATAACGTTTCTACACACTCCTCTTTTGTCAGGATTTTAAAATTTCTGATTTATGCATTATTTATTACATGTATTTATGTATTATTTATTTTACATACCACAGTAGAATGGAAAAAATAAATACAAGGGCTGAGATTGCAGCTGAACTCCCCGTACCTGGGAAGCTTTCTAAGGGTTGGTTTATACTTCACGCTCAAAATGTGTACACGCACGCATCATGTCTGCCAAATATTCCCAGCATTCAGCAGACGCGTCCTCTGAGCACATCCTCAGAAATTAACATGACGTGTGTGCGAGTTGCAGTACCAGCAAAAAATTGGGGTACACAGTATGTTCAAGTTGGAACGTGACGTCAGAGTCTCCGTTTACTATCAACATGTGAAAGCAAGCCGCTTTGCAGATCCTACAGTGCTTCGATGTTTGATGTGGTGAAGCAAATCATCAAACTTAAATGCTGACATACAAATGTGGCATATTATATGTGGCATGGCATATTCCCCATCATAATGACGCAATACATTTTAAAGGTCTCACATACCATCTTCTGTGCTGATTTCTTTTTTTTTTTTGCATCTTTCGTGATTAAAGTGGAAAATTCCACTTTAATTTCGTTGTTTATTTTGTCATTAAAGTAGAACATCATAAACATCATCTTGAAACTAATCCACTTGTTAATCACTATGTGTTTCTGGGGCTTCCTCCTGTGCTGACAACAGTGGCAGGCAGAGACTGACACACAGAACACTTTAAATTTATGATATTCCAGCTTTCTACGCATTTAGAATCCTCACATTTATACTTGATATAATTTTCATGATTAAATGTGTTAACACATGTATGTTACATTTTCATTTCAATAATTAATACTGTTAATAATTAAACATGTGGGAGCAGAATGGTGCCGGCACAGTAACACTGCTGCCTCGCAGGGTGTCACGTTCCTGGTGTTCTCTGCCTGGACTTTGCATGTTTTCGTGGTGGGTTTCCAAAATGTGCTTAGATTTCCTTCCAAGGACATGCATGCAGGTTTGGGGATTTGGTGATGCTAAAATGACTCTAGTGTATGTGTTTGCTTGTATTCACCTTGTGATGAGCTGATGTTCCATCCAGGCATCGATTCTACCTTGCGTTCGATGTTGGCTGCAATGGGTTGATGGATGTAATTGTTAAACGTTCATCCTTTTCAGTGACATTGTTGCAACATGTCCTGGGAATTTAATGGATGTTTCCTGCAATTCACAACACGGTGAAGCCGAACGTTGTTTTCTCACTGTGATAATATCTCTGCCACCTGGTGGAATCCTCAGATTTTACATAAAGTACGTGTGCAAGTATAAATAGTACACCGCTTGTGTGGCAGTGGCATCCACAGGCACATGTGCCACGTCATTTGAAGCATAAACCCGGCCTTATAGCACTGGGTTTGTCAGGTGGCACGTTATGGGCTCTCAAACGGGGCAAGCTCACAATACTTTGAAAATGTGAAACTATGTTTATTTTCTAGTTGTCTAAATTGGCATACTGAGGTGATTAGATCAGCAACAATAGTCAAGTTTCACATCCCTTGTAACTAGACGTTGTGTAGTCTGACGTTGGCTTAACTTTTATGCTTTTCGGAATGTGGAAATAAAGCCAGATTTACACCCGATGCATATGCAAAGAATGTTTAAAGTCTACACAGACAGAGTCTGGACACATGATTTGAACCCAAGGTCCATGAAGTAGTACCAATAATTATTTACAGTACGATACTGCCTTTGGAAAGGTACTATTTAAAATAAATTGCAAGTCATTAGTGTGGGCTGTAAAGATTCAGATTTCCAATTCAGTCCCAACTACTGTGTGACTGTGAGTGGGTAACTTTATGGCCATTCATCCTTTCATTATTTATTTCAAGAAGAATTGCAAAGTGACTGACTTTTTTTGACAGCGTGAAGCACATTTCACAAATGAACCATGAACTGGTTGTCTGTCCCAGTAGAGTTGACCACACTGGTGTGATTGAAAAAAAGCCACCAGACATCACAACATGATTGTCTGCAAATCTGCCTTTATTTGACTGAACTGATTTGGTTTAGGCTGACCAGCTACTGACCAGAATACTGATTAGGAGCACAATGGTCGTCACTTTTATCAGCTGACCTTTCATCTTGAGTCAGAGAGGCTTATCTTAGTTCTGATGACTGTAAGTAACAACGGTGCCAAGTTGTCCATTGTTCTTCAACTTTTAGGATTAGTCATACATCATTCATCATTTCTTGACAGTAATGTTTTCATGACATGAAGGAACAAACCACACTCCTTGTTTCTGATTAGAAATACTAAACTTGGAATGTGATCACCAGTTCAGTATGGCCTAGTACCAATAAAATGCTGAATTGTAAGCCCCAAGGTTGCTGGTTCAACCCCACCTCTGACTCAGTGGATGACCCTGAAGGTCAACTTATTTACTCTTAAACACAATATTGTAGAGAAGGGGCTTTATGAAGTAAAGGCTGGTTATATACAGTACATTGGATCAATGGTCATTCAGGCAGGGGTATGCTTCTGTGCAGCCCTAAGTAAAATCAGGATTTGGGATTTTGTATGTGTGTCTGGTGGTGGACTAGTTCCTGACTTGTGTCATTTACTGCTGTGATGGGATTTTAGAGACCCCTAGGATCCAGAATTAGATTAAGTGAGTTGGAGATCATTATAATATGCTTTGATGTTGTAGCTGTATGGGCATGTACTGTATGTGGCTGGCATGTGGAGTGTGTGGGGGTGGTGCTGGAGTCTATCCCAGCTAGCATTGAGTGCAAGGCAGGAACAAACCCTGTATAGGGTGCAGTGTATTGTTGGGCGGACACACAAGCTCACACCAAACACGCACTAGGGCCAGTTTAGTGTCGCCAGTTCACCTAACCTTGTATTTGCACATTGGGAGGAAACTAACACAAACATGCAAACTCCATGCCTGCTTGTTTGTTTTCCAATTTGTGAACCTGAGCTGACCAATTCACCTGTTAGAACCCCATCAATAGAAACATGGAACCAATAACTGTTAACCCCAAGGTTATTGATTCAATCCACGCCATTAAGTCACTATGTGATTCTGAGTGAACCTGTAAATATGGCCACGTAAAGAGCCTTAGGATGAGACTCACTGCAATCAGTGTGCTCCCTCATAATTACCCCATAATAGTGTTCAACACAAGGCAGCTGATTTATTCCCAACCAATTGCTGTCTATATGACCCAGCGTAAGTAATCTAACCAGTCATCAGTAAAGAATGGTGCCGTATAAAAATAAATCTTAGTTATCTACAACAACAGTATTTACTTATATAGCACATTTTCATACATGACTGTTGCTCAGTGTGCTTTACAATCGTAATGGCTAAGCAAAGTTACAAAAGAAAAGTATAACCTTAACAAGCTATTTGTATCTTCATAACAAAAACTGTAGTCAGATAGCCGGGGAAGAGAGAAAAACAAAGCTCTGGTTAGTAAGATGCTGGAGAAAATAAACCCGTAGGGGTTCCAAGGCCAAATGACCATCCAGGCCCCTCTGGGCATTCAGGAAGTACATAAATGTCTCCATTAACAGAATGCTCTTGTGGCGTTTTCTTTATGTTGGGATCTGGATGTCTGGGGTGAGGCTGGTTTTAGGCACTGGTCAGGATTTAATTTATTCTTAGACCTGTTCACCTTTTTCCACCATCTATATATATATAATTCACTAAGGGCACACAATACAGTGAGCGCAAGACAGAGAGCCACGCCTGCCAACTCACAGAGCCCCGCCCACCAACTCTAAGACCATGGGATATGCACGACAGAGCCCCGCCCGCCAACTTTAACCCACCTCCTGCGTCATGGGATACGCACGACAGAGCCCCGCCTGCCAACTCTAACTCTCCTGTCGCGTCCACCCTCGCTCTCGAGACATGCGTACCGCCTGCTCATGTGCCTGCACGGAACACCTCACCAAACACTGCCTCAGTCGCTTTCGTCTCTGCTACAGTCCATATGAACCTCAGAGCCATGTTGACTTTTCATTGTTCTTTTCAATACCGGCTGCTTTTGTATATATATAATCAACCAAGTCGCCCGACCATGAGGTACGCACAACAGAGCCCCGCCCACCCACTCTAACCCTCCTCTCGCGTCATGGGGAAAGCTTGACAGAGCCCCGCCCGCCATCTCAAATCCTCTTTCTGTGTCCACCGTCGCTCTGGAGGCTAAAGAGAAGACTAAATCAAACAGCAATAATTAGCAAACAAACAAAGATAGCTGGCAGTAACAGAGCAAAATTCACAATTGGTATGCCAGTTTGAAAAGATACGTTTTGAGGATAGTTTTAAAATGTGTTATTGAATCGAGCTGATGTATATAAGAGAGAAGAGAATTCCCGAGTTGAGGAGCACTAGGAGAGATGCTCGAGCTCCCATAGCACAGAGTTTGATGTGCAGTACAGAAAGTAGAGCTGCAGATGAGAATCAGAGTGAGCGAGAGGAGTGCAAGTCTGTAGGAGATCAGTGAGGCTGTGGAGAGCTTTAAATGTTAAGAGCGGTATTTAGTATTGTATTCTGTAGTTAACAGGGAGCCAGTGAAGTGTAGTATGTTCAGTGGATTTAGAACAGCAGGTTATTATCCTGGCAGCAGAATTTTGAATAAGCTGTAAGCGATGGATTCGTTTTTGTGGGATGACAAGATAGAATGGCATTGCAGTAATCTATACGTGAGATGATTCAGGCATTAACCAATACTTTAGTACTGTGTTGCGTAAGAACAGAACAAAGTCTAGAAATGTTTCGGAGATAGAAGAAAGCAGTCCGAGAAATGTTACTTATACAGGAGGAATTATTTAATAATAGTAATAATAATTATTATTATTTAATATTTGCCATTATTAGTGTATAAATAGATATAAATAATTGCATCTAAATGATTCGACAAAATCTGTTTTATGTAAACGATACTGTTTAAAACGTTATTGTTTTTTCATCAGAAAACCCAGTTTCCACGTCTACCTGTATTAGTTTAAATGGCACTTTTACCACTCGCAATAGTGTGGACCGCTGACTTATCGTGTCGACTGAGCAACACAGTGAATGTGGCGTCTATCTATATATGTCTATGTTTTCCGTAGCCTGCTACAGGAAGGTACTCTCTCGACCATTGGCATTGGTTTCCCTCCTTGCTATTTTCATTATACTGCGACAGTGGTTTCCTAAGCTTTTGTTATACTGAATTCCTTTCTCACCGTTTTCCATTCCTATTCTTACACTGCCATATGCTATGGCGGGCTTCGGCTAGTTTTATTTTAATACCCTTGGAGTAGTGCGAACTTAGAAGCTGTAAAAAAAAAAAAAAAAGTATATAAGTCAGGATTGACCTTGTGTGGCTAAAGTGTAATAACTAAAGCCTTATGCATGCAAGATAAATCCCATGTCTGACTCACTGTATAATTCAAGCCAGGATTCAAGCTGTGGAGGTTCAGAAATACTTATATTGTACTAGTAAAGCAAGTTGTGGTGATACTGATTGTAGGGAGATGCTAAATAAAAGAAAGTTTAGGGAGGCAGCATGGAGCCTTAGTGGCTTTTGATTGCAAATACAAAGTTGCCATTTCAATGCCACAACTGACATACTGTTTAACTCTGAGTTAGTCTTTCATCGGCCAGGGTTCATACTTTAGAGTTATGGATACACTTGAATTGTACTTGCAAAGTGACTTGAGATGATGTTTGTTATATAAAGCTGCTTTATTAAATATAATAACTCTTTAGTTTTTCAGACAGCAAGGTAATAAATGTTAGAATTACGTCAATGTGCAGCATATGTCACCTGAGTGAACTTTCAGTCATCTGATTTTTATCTTGGTGAACTTGTATTTTTAGGACTCCTATTTTAAATTTACTATATAACAACTGTTATGGCAAGGGCAGAATTTTAAAAAAAGAAAAGAAGAATATATCATTTTCTATTTATTTTGCCATTCTGACCCTTTTTTTCCTCTCCTCTTCTTAGTGAGTTTATAAAGTAAATAGTCAACCTAGTGATTACAGCAATCAGCCTGGGCAAATGACTACATGGTGTGGTTTGAAGACCAGTGTGGAGAAACAGCACCGACTTTATAATTTTGGTTTGATTGAACTATGCAAGTCCACTGGTTTTTTTTTGTTTTTTTTTTTGCTTCCTGGAAGTGCGCCATGTACTTCCTAGCCAGCTTTTCAGAATGTGTCCAGCTGGGCTTTTCTTAGTTCATAATCTGGCTTGATAAGATGAATTAATCACGCTCAATACTGAAGAAATCCCCACTTGCAGGTTTCTTTGACACTCTGATGTCTGCTAAAAAAGTACAGTAGGTAATTGTTTTGGTGTGTCAAATGAGCTTGATGGCTGTGCATCAAAGAAAGCAGTTGGCAGCTTTCTCTGAATTAAATGGAGCAGCCATGTTACAACATGGAGGATTGCATTATTGGAGTTAATGAATTAAAAATAAAACTTTTTTTTGGAGAAATGAAATAACCCAATTAAACACAATTGAAGTGCAGCAAATTGGAGAGAAGTTTATTCCAGTAGTGAGAATCTGGAACAGCTGGAGATGAGTGGCAGAATAAGAGGGAGTGTTGAGGACAAAAGCCCTAAACTTAATCAGCTTGGTAGTGTGGGTATGTAGCCTTAAGATTATGCATCCACTGTACAATTAAATAACACAGTTCAGCAAATAATAATTTTATTAATTATCATGTTGCTGGTTTCTTGCTTGTTTGAGCTCCATTTTTCAAACTAAAACTTAATTTATTTTTTCAAACATTCAGCAGCCATTGTGGGAGGGCTAAAGAACTATGCATGGGCCTACTTCTGCCACCAAATGTAACTGGAGGTCTTTTTCTAAAGTGAAAGGAGTTCAGTTTGTTAGTAAGAAGGCAGAATGAAGGCAGTGTTTTTCAGCACATTTTTTTTTCAAACTCTTTTTTGTTTCTGCTGGTAGTGCTGGGTTCAGCTCTATGCCTGGTGAATGTCTATGTCATGTATCCTTCTACTGTGGTGTGCGGGTTTTTTTGGGTGGTATGGTTGATAGGTGCCCCTGGTGGCCTAGTATGAGTGCATGTGGGTGTGTGAATGATTGTGTCCTGGCACTCCATCCAGAGTTGGTTCCTCCCATGCACCTGAACCCACCAGAATGGATGCTGTCTCCATAAAACTGTTAATTGGATAAAGTATTATTAATAAATAATCGATGGCTGACTGAGAATGAGGGAGACAAATGATGAAGTTGCATCTTATTTTAATATACTAGGGGGCTTCACTCGCCAACCCCGACCACCCCCCGCCAGCGCCATGCGCCGTTGTGAAGAGGGGGGCTGAACGCACCCCAAGTAGATGCGGCCGCTCCTCTGAAAACCCTCTTAAACGGTGTTACAATAGGAAACAAATGACAGTTTTTTTTTTTTTTACCTCCTCTTTGCTCAATCAGTTGCTGGTTGCTGCTGTGCCACGTGATGTGCATTTCGTCTTTCTCCTACCCAGACATCCTCAAACACTATTCTATGTCTTTTCGCTGTTCCGTTATTTCACAGAGTAATATTTTCCATTTGTTTACGCTAATGCGATCTTTACTCTCCTTTTTTTGAGACTTTTATAATTTTTCTACTTTCATTATCTCTAACCTGCTCTGCATGTGTATTACGGGACTTGCTTCCAAAGGTTGTAAGTATGACGTCACTTGACCGTCTTGCGGGACGTGAAAGTGTCTTTGTGTCTCTGTCTCTCTTCGAAAGATCACGTCTCGTTGCAAGTTTTTTTTTTTTTTAATAATACAGAGATATCAGAAACCAGTTCTAGACAGATGCACACACGCCACAGTTGTTCATATTGGCATAATTTAAAGTCAGTGATCCACCTGGTAAGAATTTTCGCAACAAGAACAAAGTTAGTCAAATACTAAGAGAACACGCAGATTAGAGAGACTCTTTGAATGCTGTGAAGTGGTACTGTGATACTATGCCCTCTTCTTCAGAAAGCCCACTTTATAAAAATTTAGGCCTGAGTGAATTCACTTCTATAGCAAAGGAGCAGCTTTGAGGTCGTAACTCTAAGCCAGTCATACAGCCTTCCTTTTCTTACCTTATCCATCCGTGAGGGGCTATGATTGCTTGGGGAGAAAAGAGAAAACTGGGGGGAAAAAATGCAGCTGTGTAGCAGTCCAGATGTCGGCTTGTTTTAAACACATAAAGGTCTGATCACAAATAAAGAACCCTGAAGTCGGTTGTGAATAGCTGAGGAAATGTGCTTAAGAGAGAAATCCACTGAAACACTGAATAACTCTACAGAGTACAGAATGTGAGGGATTCTAGTTAAAGAAGGGAAGGGGGTGACCATTGTGTCAGCACCTGAGCAAACAGACAGGAGGTACAAAGGTACAAAAATGGTGACTTTACTACATAAAATAAACACAGACAGAGATACACAAAAGAAAGAATACATTGTATAAATAAACAGTAAAACAAGATCCCTACTGCTTCTCTGAGCCTGAGGAAACAGATCTCAAACCAGTGTCTTTGCATTGGGGCATCTCTCCCAGTTTTGCCATAAAGTAGTTTCTTTATTACTCTTTTCAGACCCTGGGCTGTCTTTTTCCCACATGCTGAATGTTTGCCATACTTTTCTCCTAATTTTGCATTTAGACCTCATTACTGTTCACTTGTGGGTCTGGTCTGAATTGAATTTGCGTCTCAGACACCATGCTTGATCTCCCAGTAATCATTTCTGTTGTCACTGCATGCCTTGTACTTCTGTTGATCTTAGAAGGCTAGGTTCCCAAGGTGGCTCTCTAGGTTCCTGCTGTTTCAGAGGAGCCCCAAAGTGGCCAGGAGGTGCTAGCACCTCTGGAATATTTCTCCTGGCATGCAGACTCCTTATAATTAGAAGGTCAGACATCATGGCCTGTCACCCTGGTGTTCTAGGTGAGTATTGCAGTCTCTGGTACAGTTGTGCTAGTGTGTTTGCCTTTTGATTTTATTTTTCTGTGGCATGCAGGACACATACAGGGTATAATGACCCCAATTGTCCCACAGTGGCAAGTGCAGGGCATTACCTGCTGGTCTCCTGAAGGCTGTCTGTAAGAATATGGCACTGTGTTATGTCACCTTGCCCACAAAAACATCTTGCCAGCGAGGTGCCCTCTCACAACGGGTGTAAAAAATGAGCATAAGGAGTTCCCACTATACAGTACAGTTCTAATACTAAAACAGTAGACAATTATCAGTAATAGCAGGCAATTTAGTCCAGCAAAGCTTGACAATTCTATACACTGAGTTTCTTTAAAATAAAGTCAAGCTAAGTCTTTAAAGTTCTACTGTTCACTACACTGCTTGGTAATTTATTCCATGTATCTGTGGTTCTTTTTATGAAAAATTGCTTCCAACTATTTGTATGAAATGTACCCATAACAAGTTTCCACCCATTCTTGTTGAACTTATTTCAGATCCATTGCACTCTTTACATTCATAATTTTAAAATCTTCAGTCATATCAGCTTTTAATATCTGATAGTTTAAACTGAAAAGGTTCATCACCTTCAGTTATTCCTCATAAATCAAATCTTGCATACCTGGAAACAGCATAGTCACTCTTCTTTGGACTTGTTCTAGAAAACCTTTTGTTTCTCTGTTGCTCATATTCCTTAAGCTGTGGATGCTAATGTGTTATTTTATTTCATTGGTTAATGCTTTGCCAAACTACAGTGAATTTGTGTTCTCCTATGTGATGTCTTCTCCCGTTTCTTCTTCCATGAGCCTTTCTTCTCTTATGAAATCCAGCTAAGTGCTGTTGACCACAAACATAGTACCTTGAAAAAGTATTAAGATCCGTTCACTTTTTACACTAGTTGTTATTGTGCTAAAAACATTTAAATCTATTGTTTCCCTCATAAAGCAATATTCATAACCAGAGAATAACAATGCAAAAACTGGATTTTCCAGATTTTTGCATAATTATTAAAAATAAAAAACTGAAATATCACATTGATGTTTTACTCACAGCCATGGAGTCTTCTTGGTATTATTTAACAAGTTTCTCTCACCTGTAGTTGGTAGTTTTTGCCAATCTTCTCTGCAGATCCTCTCAAGCTCTGAAAGTTTAGATGGTTAGATTTTTCAGGTCTCTCCAGAGATGCTCAGTTGGGTTCAGGTCCCATCTCAGTCGGGGCCTTTCAAGAACATTCACAGAGTTAACCCTCTGCTACTTCTGTGTTGTCTTAGCTTTGTGCTTAGAGTCATTGTCCTGTTGGAAGGTGAACCTTCAGCCCAGTCTAAGGTCCAGAGCACTCTGTAGCAAGTTTCCATTATGAAAATCTCTATACTTAACTCCATTCAGCCTTCCTTCAACAATGACTAATCTCCCAGTCTCTTCTACTGACAAACAACCCCAGGGCATGATATTGCCACCACTATGCTTCACTGTTACAATGGTATTGCACAGGTGAAGAGTGGACCTAGTTTCGTCCAGTGGTGACGCTCAGAAATTAGGCCAAACAGTTCAATCTTGGTTTCATCAGGCCAGATTATCTTGTTTTTCTCAGTCCTTTAGGTGCCAATTTGCAAACTCCAAGTGGGATTTTCTGTGTCGTCTGGCCACTCTGCCATTATGCCCAGATCGGTTGGGCATTGCAGTGATGGTTGTTATTCTGGAGGTTTCTTCTATCTCCACGCAGATTCTCTAGAGCTCATCCAGAGTGACCATTAGGGTCTTGGTCACCTCTCTTACCAAGACCCTTCGCCACAGTTTGACAGGACAGACCGCTCTAGGACGAATCGTGGTTGTTCTAAACTTCTTTCATTTAAGAATTATAGAGGCCTCTGTACTTCCGGGAACCTTCAATGCTACAGACTTTTTTTGTAGTTTTTCCCAGTTCTGCACCTTGACACAATCCTGTCTTTAAGCTCTGCTGGCAATTTCTTCGGCTTCAAATCTTTGTTTTTGCTGTGATACACATTGTCGTCTGTGTTTGCCTTTTTTAATCATGTGCAATCAATTTGACCACATGTGGACCCCAAACAAGGTGCAGAAACATTTCAATGATGATAAATTGAAAAGGATGCACCTGAGCCAGATTTCAAGTGTCATAGAAAATAGTCTGAATACTTGAGTCAATGTGATATACATGTGTATTTATTTTTAATAAATTTGCTAAAATTTCTAAACTCCTCTGGGATGTTGACTGTTGCTTGATGAGGAAAAAATGAATTTAAACAATTTCAGCACAAGGCTGCAGCATAACAAAATGTGTAAAAAGTGAATGGGTCTGGAAACTGTGGCGAATGGGCGTAAGCCCCACGAAGGAGTGAAGGATCGGTGCTCTAGGGATGGATTGTCCCCACTGAATATTGGTGAGGGTTAGGTGCGATTCAGAGGGAGTCCCAGCCCAGGGATCCGAGAGGTATGCCAGGAGAGCGAGGAGGAAGACGGAAGGACAACTGACCCTGAGCAGTATGACAGACACTGCTTGAGGCAGCTAAGATGGGGGTCGGAAGGTGAGGACCACGGCTGCTAGTGTCTCCGCCAGCTGAGTGAGCAATGGATAACCAGGGGAGATGAAGAGGGAGTTGTCCTGGGCTCATCTGCCAAAGCATGAGAGACCCACTGCCTGCTGGTTTACTCTCATTTTTAATTCAGATTTTTACTCTCACAGATTGTTACCTCATTTGAAGGATTATTTATTTATTGAAGAGAGCACTGCACTTTTTGGACACTACTTTTTTTCTGGTTTTAATGAAAGCACCAAGGTATTTTTACACCTTCCCCGTGCTTTGAGTGAGTGTCCTTATTTGCTTGGCTCATCCCTCAGGTCCATTATCAATGGTAGCGGGTTCAATAGGCTCCCTAGTCCCTAGATCGACAGGGAATGTGGATCGCATATTTGCTTCTTCTACCTTAGGGTTGAGAAAAGGCCTTGCAAATTACATTCACTCCTTGTCTCTTAGGAAGATGTGAGCAGACGGAACCTTTCCAGCATCCCAGTGCTGTTCTTGGGAGAGGTGCATGTTGGGTAACATGGATGTGCAGTGATTGGTGATGTTGCCTCACAGCTCCAGAGTTAGATTCCCAGCCTGTTGATGTCTCTGTGCTGAAAATGCGTGTTCTTTTGTGTTCATGCTGTTTTTCTCCGTGTTTCCTGGTCTTGTTTCACATCCCAGTGGAGCACAGATTATTTTGATTAGTGAGCACTTTAAAATAATCCATTCATGCAGTTTTTAATATCTGGAAAAAATTTGGAATTAACTTGCTTAGAGACCTTTATATAGACAACGTCTTTGCATCCTATGAACAATTACAATCCAAATTTAACATTCCAGCTACACATTTCTTTCACTATCTTCAAATCAGAAACTTTGTTAAACAGAACCTTTCAGATTTTCCTCATCTTGCACCCTCATCCATGCTGGAAAAAATATTGCTCAATCTTAAGGACTTAGACTCCATCTCTACAATATATAAAATCATTTTACAATCCCTCCCTTTCAAAGATCCAAGAGGACACTGGGAAAAAGATCTCTCAATTAATATATCAGAAAGGAGTGAAAAGTAGCAATGCAGAGAATTCACTCGAGCTCCATATGCACAAAGCATACAATTATACAACTTAAAATTATATATCGAGCACATCTGTCTCGACTAAAACTCTCCAAAATGTTTCCAGGGCATGATCCAACCTGCGAACGTTGCAACCAAGTCCCAGCCTCACTAGGTCACATGTTGTGGGCCTGCACCAAATTAACATTATTCTGGACAAAAATTTTTAATTACCTCTCAGACAGCCTTGGACTCACAATCCCTCCTAACCCATTAACAGCTGTGTTTGGTGTTCTTCCAGAGGGTCTTAAAGTGGAGAAAGACAAACAAATTGTGATTGCATTCACTACACTGTTGGCACGCAGACTTATTCTCATAAATTGGAAGAACCCAAACTCTCCTCTTTTCAGTCAGTGGGAAACCGATGTGTTATATAATTTGAAATTGGAAAAAATCAAATACTCAGTTAGAGGATCTGTACAGACTTTTTTCAAAACATGGCAGGATCTAATCAGTAATATTTTAAAATAAGTTCATGAAGCACAGAGAATTTATTAATTTAGGTATGTTTACAAGCCTTAAATTTTACGCCGTTTGGCTTGCTCTCTCTCTCAGGGGTGGGGATCGATCTGTTCTTAACATAATTTTTCTTTTTGTAAAAACTTGATTGCTTTGTATGGATTCCAAAAAAATTAATAAAAAAAAAAAAGAATCCATTCATTACAGTAACAAATTGTCTAGCAAAATATTTTGCCATTTGTGTTTAGATATGTAGTGAAGTTAATGTAAAAGCAGACAGACAGTTTTATACTCAAGTAAAGTAGAAATGTACTCAGACACACTGAAACACAGCTCAGTAGAGACATGTTTCTACTTTGTTATACAACTTCACCCAAGACTCAGAAGACAGGAGGCAGTGACACTAAGCACTGTGACACCAGTCGTGACATGAATGACTCCGTAGTTGCTGTTAGTGTTTGAATGTATCCTCAAATAAAGGATGGGTGTCTGTGTGTTGACGGGTATTAATGGGGGTCGGAGCTTCCAGGCACACGGGTATTTTCTTTCAGCCTACTTTTTGTCTTTCATTATGACTCAGTTGTGTGGGCACAGGTTTTCAAGACCAATCTGTGGGACCAAATGCTTCTGCTGACTTTAAATTTAACCAGCTTCTTAAATGAAAGCCAAAGTGACAGATTGCTTATCCCTGCTATCAGTATGCAGTTTTGGAAATTCCCAAGAGTGCGGGCTTTACTTCTCTAAAAATGATCAGTTGTTCAGATGTTTATTTATTCCTTTTTCAAATATTTTGTTAACTTGAATGTCAATGTCTTTTCTCTTTAATTTTTTAAAAGAGAGCCAGTAGTAACAGTGGGTGCTTACAGTAATTAGTGACATTTTCTTCTTGCGTGTTCTGGGTTATTTCAAAGTGGCTATCTTAATAAAATATTTAGTGCAAAAAGCATTACGGGTTACTATTCCTCTCTTGTCTGCAAAATGCACTCAAAAAGAAATAACCACTGCTGAAAATGTCCAATGTGGCAGAATGAGGACAAGAATGAAATTAACGTCTGGAATTGGCTACTGAATAGGAACATGTTGAGAAGGAAATGCAACAGCCTCACGGGATCCCCTGATTCAAGTTTGCAATTGAGTGAAGTCCAGTCATGTATGTTAACTGAATTTGCGTGGTTTCCACTAGTTTTGGAATGGCCTGCTGGCTCAAGAGATAGTGTTTCTATCTTATAAGCCTTGTCACTGCTGATGTGAATATAGCATATGAGTTTAGTCTGTGATGGTCTGGCACCCTGTCCTGTTCTGTTTACCTCACACTGCTGGAATAGTCCTCTCTCTGTGACCCTTTAAACAAATGCACAGGCTCCAAAAGTGGTTGAATGTTACTTATTGATTTTATTAACGTCTGTTAATAAATAATAATAATAATAAATAATAATAATAATAATAATAAATAATGGCTGTCATCCCATCCAGTCTGGGCTCCTGTCTTATGCTCAGTGCTGCTGTGATTGGCACAGTCTGCCCGTGACTCTTAAATAGAAAAGCAGGTTAGATGGCTATTAATACCCATTACACATCATGGTGATACAGAGTCCTGGAAGCATTTGGCACAAGGAACATGCGATACCAGTTCGTTTCCAGATTATCTTGAAAGGTCCCATGCAAACATTGTTAGAATTTGCCATATAAACCCAAGCACTGACTGGGCTGGGGTTTTGAGTGTGGGTTCCATTAGCTTTGAGACACCTCCAGGCAATGTGCCACTGTGCTACTTTGTGATAAAATTTGTAACCTTTTCTCCTTTTAATCACACATAAGAAATGTTTATCACCATTTTTAGACCAAGACTTGTGCTACGAGTGGGAGAATACACTTGTTTCATTTTATATTAATTTTATACTGAAATCCAAGTATTCTGGCCTTCTTTTGTTTGACTCTTTCTTTAATACCAAGCATAATTCTGATCATTAATCTCCCATTAGCACTGAGGCCAACTGTTCCAGTTTTCAATGTGAAAAGAGAGGCTGTGTGGGCATTGCCAAGAGCGAGCTGCCCGCCTGCCTGATATCATTTTGCTTTGGGTGCATAACATCATCTGCTCTTGCATTCACATGCACGCTTTCGTGGATACATTCACACATGGGTGCCTCTTCACATGCAACAAATAAGCATAGGCGGACAGCTCAATGGCGGTGGCTCTTACTGCTATTAGGCGCGTTGGCGACATTGTTCAGCATATCTCAAGAGGCCTCTTGGAAATGTGGTGCATCTCATTTTGAAAACAGCCTTACCTGCTGAAGCTCTTCAAGTAAAATGTAAGAGCAATTAAGCTACACGAGAGTGGGGAGGCCTAGATGTGACACAGAGTCGCGTCCTCGTGGAGCGCCCCCTGCAGCCAATCTGGCATGTTAGAAAGTCATTTGCCAAAAGTCCTCACTTTGTTCTTGCTTCTTGGGAAGATTAATAATCTTTTCATATGGAAAAATTAAATTGCCAATGAGCTGCAAATTAAAGAAGATAATACTGGACTGGGTTGCTTGTGATGTTCAGCGCTCATTGTTCAATATGATTATGAGCACAGCAGCATTTCACAGATGTGAGAAAGATGAAAAGTTTAAATACCTTTATTTGACTGTAATGATTTGTTTTTAATGATAATTTATTTTGGGGGAGGGGGCGGCACGGTGGCACAGTGGGTAGTGCTGCTGCCTCGCAGTTAGGAGACCCGGGTTCGCTTCCTGGGTCCTCGCCGTGTGGAGCTTGTATGTCTTCCCGTGTCTGCGTGGGTTTCCTCCGGGTACTCCGGTTTCCTCCCACAGTCCAAAGACGTGCAGGTTAGGTGCATTGGCAATCCTAAATTGTCCCTAGTGTGTGTTTGTGCCCTGCAGTGGGTTGGCACCCTGCCCGGGGTTTGTTTCCTGCCTTGTACCCTGTGTTGGCTGGGATTGGCTCCAGCAGACCCCCGTGACCCTATAGTTAGGATATAGCGGGTTGGATAATGGATGGATGGATTATTTTTGGGGAGTGACATAGTAGCACAATGGTTGGTTCTGCGGAGCTGTGAACAGCCAATTGGATTGCATGTTTATGCCACATTATTTACAGACAGCTCCAAGAATGATCTGGCTGCAGTCTGCAGCACTACACAACACTCCTGCCACAACACCTACTTGACAGAAGCAGTTACACCCGAGTAAGATGGCGCTCCCATAACTCTAATCTTAACCGTAGTGAAAGGATATTTTATGATAACAGTGAACAAGGTACGCCTTCAAATGGGCGTGTCGAGAAAGACGTAAATGGTTATGGATGTCACATAATATGACTGATGTTTAATGCCAATTTAGCTAAATGTTATTGGATGTGTACGATTTTATTGGCTCCTCAAAGGTGTAAAGTCTACGGAGTACAGTCAGGATTAAGATATCCTGACATGTCTTTGCCTCTTTTTGCCACACTCCGATGTTTCCCTGTAACAAACCATTTCTTTAGCTACAGAATATGTACACTGCTCAGAAAAATTAAGAGAACACTTAAATCATTGATGAACGAAATATTCAAGTGGAAAATCTTTACTGAGCAATACTGTGTAATTTGGTGAGAACAAAATGATTTAACAACAGTCAATGCAAATCAAAATCACCAGTTCATTAAGGGCTCGATTCAACATCACACCAAAAATCAAAGTCAAAACTTGAAATCACAGGCTAATTCAACTTGTGTGAATTTCTTCACAGCAGCTCATAATGTGACTCAGGAGTGTGTATGGCCCCCATGTGCCTGTGTGCACTTCCAACAACGTCTGGGTGTGCTCCTAATGAGATGGCGGATGGTGTCCTGGGGGATCTCCTCTCAGACCTGGATCAGGGATTCAGTAATCTCCTGAACAGTCTGTGGCGCTACTTGCTGGCCTCGGATGCACTGATACATAACGTCCCAGACGTTCTTAGTTGGACTCAGGTCTGGGAAATATGTGTGAAGAGTTTGAAGAGTTGGGGAAGTAAGGGTTTCAGGACTTGAAGTGGGCCATTACACAGTAAATGGTTGTGTACTGGCACCTCACACTCATATCTTTAAGGGGCATCATAAACGCTCTCTAATTCTCCAGTGTAATATAAACTAATTAATTATCTTATTATATTAGATAAAATTCATCCAGATCAAAAATGCAAGCACACCCCCCAACTATCGGAGCTAATGTCTGAAGGTACAATTTCATACATTGCAGTTTTCTACCATTTCTTTGTTTCTGTTGTATGTTTCTTGTTCCAAAAGCAAGGCAACCTGAATACATAAAACCACACAATCATTTATCATGCTGTGATTTAATTTCTAATGTAAATATTTACATGCAATAAATCATCTTGTGCTTTATATTTGTAATTAATTGAGACCACTTTGCCAGGATCATGTTCACGTTTACATTATCTTTTGATCAGTGTCAAAAAAGCCAAATTCAGTCCACTGTGATTGAATGTTGTATTATAATGAAATGTGAAAAGGGATGAATAGGCCGTGGTTGCCTTCATTTAATATTAGAGAAAGCGTTGATAGAGATGGTGATGTCCCATCTTAAATGTCACGTGTTCTGGATCACTGAGAGATCAGCAAAATTCATGGAAAATCATCTGCTTGTGTGATAAAATGATGTGAATGTGCCCATGACATTTTTGAATACAAGAGAAGAATGTGAAGCCAGAGGATGGGGTGTGCTACACTGCCATCATTTTGTTCTTCTGGTAAATATGAGAGGTTAATATAAATAAATAAATAAATTAAATATAATTGAATAAATATAAATATCTTTATATTAAATATACTGTATATTAAATATGAATATATATATACCTACACTATATATATATATATATATATATATATATATATATATATATATATATATAGTGTAGCCCGCAGCTGGGATGCCTCCACACTGGGAGGACCGAGGCAACAAGCGTGGATGGATTGTCACCTCCCTCGGGATGTTGGATGGCAACCCCCCTGCATTATAGTGGTGCCTCGGACTTCCGCAGGGCTTCATGGGTGTTGGAGTTCGATACAGCCCTGTTGGGATTTACAGGCACCTCTAGGGGGTGCTGCAGCAAGAGTTGCTGAGCCCTTATGGGCAGTTCTTCTGGGTGAAATATATAAGGGACCAGCAGACACCACTCCAGGAGCCAGAGTTGGGAGGAGAGGGACTAAGCTTGCCAGAGAGGAGTAGAGGAGAAGTGTGTGTGTGTGTGTGTTTCAATGCTTATTGGGACTGTGTTATGCCTGTGCCCATGGGGAAGATGTGGTCCACAGGTGAAGAATAAATAAAAAGCATGTATTTGATTTATAAGTGTGCCTCCCGTCTCTGTCTGTGTCGGGTAAGGCGTTGATATAGCACCTTTCCGTTACTATATATACATATCACTTCTGCTATATATAAAAATGTGTGTGTGTATATATACTATAATGGGTGAATTTTCCCATTGACAACCCAAAATGCTGTTCGCTATAAAATTGTGGGAGTTGCAGCTTTCAGGATGCTCAAGATGTCATTCAGCACCTCTTTGCCACATTGAGGAAATGATGACTGGCCGTCTGTCCTTCTGTTTTTAAATCGCTTCCTGTTTCGCTAATCTATGTCTGTTCTTTGTGTTGCATAAAGCTATTGAGTGCATATGCCTGTGGAGCGATGGCGTAATCTTCTTAACAGCACTTACAGAAATGAAAAATGTCTTGCCAGCAGGCTGTTGGTCATCTTGTTTGTTTCAGCTGGGGCTGCAGTCGATCCCACGTCTTGCTTGGTTGGCCTGTGAGCACCTCTCCCTCACGGGCACATCTCTTCTCATTAAGTTCTCTGTTGACCCATTGCTCATCTCTCTCTCTCTCTCTCTCTCTCTCTCAGGATTCTGCTTGTGCTCCCCTCCCCCACCCTGGCAAGGCCCTAGGTGCTGAACTGTCAGGCTCGATTACTTTTGCATGGCTGTCCCAGAGCAGTCTTTTACTCTTCCAGCTCATTCGTCTTCATGCTTGTTCCTTTTAGCGCTTGCCTGCATTTATTTATTTATAATCAACTACGTGTTTTCTCACGTGAACCAGGTTGTGGTGTTGCCCATTGTCAAATACTTTTGAAATGGTTGGTAGCACAGTGGTTAGTGCTGCTGCCTCACAGTCCCAGGAAGCTTGGTCTGATTTCTTGCTGGCTTAATGTCTAGGTAGATTTTATGTAGGCTTTTTCTGGAATTTAAATTGATTAATATTCTTTATTATAACTTTTACTTGTTTTTTTTATTTGTGCCATATATAGAAGCGATTCATAATAAAAATGATAATGCAGTCGATAGTGCAGAATTTTTAATTTGAACCCCCATTTGACCTGGGTATGTGTTATTCAGGTGTGCTCTGTGGTGTCCTGGCACTCCAACTTTAACTTCTTTAAGCAGAAGTGGCTTCAGCTTCCCATGATTCTAGAATAACTGAAAAAGGCTCTAAAAATGAAGAGAAGAGAGAGCTGCTTTTGAGTTAGTTGCTTTTTTTCACATCAGTTATAATTTGGTTTCATCATTCAGTTTTTTCTAATAGGGCAGACAATTGTGTGCTCCCAACTTTTTGAGGCAACAGTTTGAGGAAGCCCCTTTTCTGTTTCAGAATGACTGTGCCCCTGTGCACAGAACCCTGACTTCAACTCTGTTGAACATCTTTGGGATAAATAAAGTGCTGATTGCGAGCCCAACCTTCTTATTCAACATCAGTACCTGACCTCATAAAAGCTCTTTTGGCTGAATGGGCACAAATACCCAAAGACAAATGCAAAAAAATCTTGTGGAAAGCCTTGCCAGAAGAGTGGAGGATATTATAACAACCAAAGGGGAGCCGAACTCCATATTAATTCCCATGGTGTTGGAAAAGTAAGCTCAAATAGGTATGATTACCACATGTCCATAAACTTTTGACTATATAGTATAGTTAGACATGAGATAGTTAATTAGATTGTAATTTATTTGTCCTAAGGGGGCAATTTAACATAAATAAAACCGGGATTGGTCTACCGTAGACTTTCTTGTATACTCAGATATGGGGATTGATATTTGAAGAGTAAACCCCAAGAAAATGATTATAGTTTTATATTATGTACAGTAAAGAACCATCAACAAAAAATCTAATCAAATTAATGATATATTGAACAATTATTATAGAAGTAAAGTTGAATAAATTGGACTCAGCTGCATGAATAAAAGATAAAGTACCACTTCCGGTAACGGAAATAGCCCAAAAGTTGACAGAAATCTACATTTTGTATCTAATACTTGTATGCAAAATTTGGTTGACCTAAGTGAAAGCGTACTCAAGTTATTGTGCTTACATACACACTGTAAGAGACAGCCGGCTGCTCAACCCAGCTGGGATGACCCTGCAATGGAAGGATGGAGGAAGGCAACTTTTCAAGGACACTGCCTCCCCCAAAATGCTAGATGGCAACTTTCCTGGACTACAGCGGTGCCTTTCGATTCCCGTAGGGCACTTTGGGACATGTGGTGTAATACCACAGCCCTGCTGGGTACCATGGGCGCCACCAGGAGACGCTGCAAGACGACTGGAGAAGTTGTATTTCATCCTTAGCGTGGAAGTACTCCCAAGTCACGAGGACGGAAGCTCCAAAGTACTTCCAGGCTGAAGAAAACTCAAGTCCTCCATCTGACCCGGCAGTGCTGGCAAGTCACGTGGGAGGAAGAACATAAGCATTTCCGGGTCAAGGACTATATAAAGGACTGCTGGAAACCCAGGAAGCGAGCTGGAGTCGGGAGGTGTTGGACAGAGCTTGCTGGGAGTTGAGGAGGAGAGAATTGTGTGTGGTTATTGGGAATTGTACTTATTTATTTGCCTGTATACTGTGGCTGTGGTGCTTGAGGGCACTATTAGAGAAGGAGAAAGAATTGAAAGGAACTTCTTTGTGCTTTTAACCTGTGTCCTGTGCATCTGTCTGTTGGGTTTAAGGGGCAACAGTGCCACCTAGCATCTTACAACACACACACACAGACAGGCACACAGACATAATTCCAAAAATTCACCAAAATCTCAAAATGGAATTTTTGGAGGATTCCAATACTTTCCTTACACTTCATATATGAGAATGTCAGGGAGGTCTAAAATGTCGAGATTCATCAAAATCTCAACACTGAATCTTGATGATTACAATACTTTCTCAATAATTCATATACGAGAAAGTAAAAAGATAAAAAGTAAAAAGTAACTGTCCGAGATCTAAGGTTTCAATTATGGTCAGGTTTACATTCCAGAGGACAGTTCTAAAAGGTCGCTTTTTGATAGGTAGACTTCTAAGTGCCAGAAAATAAGAGCAAACAGATAAGAGAAATAAAGTATGGCGACATAGTGTTTTGCAAAATGAAAATCAGAAAGCTGAGTTCAAATCTTAGGTCTGAGTCTGGGTGAATTTATTTTATATTCTCCCCATGTAGGTTGGGGTTCTTCTCTTTGTACATTAGTTTAATCTCCACTTTTTTGAATTTGAAATTTTAGGGTACTTGTATGTAGGCCCAGTACGTTTTTTGAACTCTGTGATGGTCTGATGTCCTCTCCAGAGCCAGATACTACTATGCACTTGATGATTTATAACAGACGTAGTTGATAAGTGAAATGTTTTGCAGTGTCACCCCTATTTCTGTTCAGTTTGGTTGGTGGTCTGCACAGATCTACAGATATTAGTCAAGTGAAGTTTAAAGAGGCACTGCACTCCTCCACCATTAAATGTGGCAGCAACCCAGTAAAGAAAATCAGAGAACTGAACATGCCATCTAAGGCCGACTGATCATCATAAGCAGAGCTTAGTCAGCTGTTACCATGGGCACATACTAAATCCACTCCAGAATTGTGCCCTGGAAGCAACCTAAAAGAGCAAGAGTTAAAGCATTGCTAGGCCTGAAAGGCTTTTTAAAAATTCTGAAAACAGAAGCTACCTTCAGCTTTGCAGCCAGTGCTAATAATGGTGTGGCATGGTATTACACTCACAGAATCCAATGGCACCATGAGTACGGAAGCAGACATTGGACAGGCCACGTTACCTCTCACTCTTGCTCACACCCTCCAGTATAGTTGAGTACATTATTTTCCAGTGCTGTGGTCAGCAGTATTGGGGCTTTTAGGTTGAAAAGCTTGAATAACTGAGAAAAGCCACAGTGCTGCTGCGACAAGAAAGGCAAAACAAGCCAGTATTTCCCAGCCTTTCTTTTGTTTCATTTCACTACTGAGCTAGTGATCTACTCATCAAGTTAAAACAAATGAAAAGCCTAGACAAGCAGATGAATTGTAGAGATACCTTTTTCCTAAGCTTGGCAAATGATATCAAATGACACTTGGCAAACTGTATTCAGCTCTGGAGATCATATTGCTGGTTTGGGAGATGTTAATAGATAACTGGCATGGGGGTGTCAACCATAATGACTTTTTTGCTTTTCTCAGCTGGCTGGATTTCTTTGATATTTTGTCATTTCAATTTGTTGTCCTTTATTGTTTTTATTATGTGAGCACAAGGGAACACAGAGTGGGTATCATTGTGATTTCTTGGACAGCTAAAGCTTATGTCACATTAGGTGACTTTTCAAGTGATTTCCAGTAGTACCCTTCATTTACATAATCTTCTCCAGACGGGGGCAGTTGGTAGTGCAGTCCCGTGAAGCCAGTTGTCTAATATGACATACATAAGGACTGAGACTGACTGGGATAAAATCAAGCAAGTTTTTCTCATTGGTCGGAGGGGCAGGCTCTTTACATGTGAAAGCTGAGAACCAGTGAACATTCAGCAGGGGGTACAATGCATAGAATTTAGCAAGGAGGAATAAGGTATAAGGCAGGTTTCCTTCTTCAAAAAACAAAAGAGAAACAAAGATGTCTGATGTTTTCTGCTTTATGAACTAAAACAGAATGGGTGGAAAAAAAGACAAAGACGGTGTTTGAATGCATCACAGCTATTAACCCTTCACACAGTGTCGGTACAGCACCCATTCGTCAGGCAGCATGGAGGCTAAGGACATCACAAACAGAAAAGAAGCATGTCTTGTTTGATGTCTCATATTTTATGTGCCGTAACAAAATGGAGTAGAGATTGTTGCTGAACTTGCTGCAGCTGTTTACACTTCATTCACTACCAGCTATCATGCCGCACAGTATTGGCTATCACAAAAGAAGTGAGCATAATTGTGCTGGAATATTTATGCTCATTCGGCAAATGTGACATGAGCTGTGATTTTCAGTTATGTAATTTGACACTGTACATCAACGAGATCAGTGACATACTCCATGACAAAAAGTTGTGTATTGTGACATTGGCTTAACTGAAAGAGAGGATTCTTATTTCCTTCCAAGATGCGCAGTCCCCGGTAGGTTAGCTGTTGTTCGACGTGAGAGGTGCAAAATGACAGATAAGAAAAGACAATGAAACGGACTTGTACATGACAAAATGAAATCATAATTGGAAAATCAAAAACCAATATGTTAACCAACTTCGAAGCTGAAAAACACATGGAAAAGTACTGGCTTCCTGGAAGGATTTTAAATACTATATATGTGCACAAAGTCTTTTGAAATATCCACAAACATCTACACAGATAGTACTGTGCCTCCATCTTATATAGGTAGGGATCAATGACATTGTATGCTATTGAAAACTATTAAGCCATTAACATTATGAAAATAAGGAGAAAATGTAAATTGGCATGCAAAAATGCTGATTTATTTTGAGTATGCCTATTTATTTGAGTATATAGACCAAATACAAAATTGCAATGTGATAATGTTATGAAAATAATGGGAAAAATCCAAAAGCAAAAATGACAAAAAATTGCAAACCAGACAAGAACATGAAAGCACGAAAGGGAGCCTATGTGACAGCTAATGACACAGTAACGTGCCTAAGGCAGCAGGTACCTTAAGCCTGGTTTAAGCTTGCCGTGTGTGTGCTGGGCATTCAGGCTGTGTGGCTAAAATGACATCATGTGTGGAGATGCACCAGGTTTTTGCTGTGGATTTTCTTGACTACACAGTGATGTGATTGTGACACCACATATCTAAAGTGAAGTTTATGAGAGGATGGTGGCAGAAGTGAAGTGATATAGGCACCAATAAGTTTTCCCATCTCTGAAACCGCAAATATACTCTAATGACAACAAATTCATGGAAGGAATCTGCAAATAGTATTTAACAAAAGAAAGCAGAATATAAGAAAACACGGACACTCCATCTTTTTTTTTGCTGAACAATTCAGTTCCTCTGCTGTTGTTAAGTATGAAGCATTGATCAAACGCTGCTACATACTGACTAGAGAAATATTTATGTATGATCAAACGGGCCACCACAAGTATAAATATGTTTTGGTTGTTGACAGCACACACACATTGTGTTGTGTAACAAGGTAAGTATAAATAGGGCTTTACACACAGGGTTCTCATTGTATTACCAAGATCGCAGGCCACAAAGGCTTAGAATGACGGGTCAGAAGATGAAGCTTAAGTAAGTTGAAGTTCCATGGTCAAAACCAGAAAATTAATACTATCTTAAGTGAAAAGGTAATCCAAAAGTGAAAGTTGGAAACAAAGTTGGTTAATCATTTAAATGCACAATATGTTTTAGAGAACATTTCCACAATCTTAGATGTTGAGAGCTTTTTGCTTCTGGCTTGTTGTAGCTTGACATGACTTCTAAGAACTGTCATCTAGCAACATAAGGGAGTAATTTAAACTGCAGTTGCTCAATATAGTGGCGCCCAAAACTAAACAAAATGGCATCTTAGCATTTTCAATACAAAGCAGAAATAATTTATACCCACAAATAAAAATAACAATAAACTCCTGTATAAAATCCTCATAGGACATGGTCAAAGGAGGTTAATTTTAAGCTTTATAACTACCTGGACCTCATCTGGAGTTCTCTGTGCAGTTTTAATTTCCAGCAGTGCTGCACAAAGTTAAGTGAAAAGCAACTAGGCTGATTCCAGGGCTGTAGGCAATGAATTATGAGGAAAGATTAAAAGAGCTGAGCCTCTTCAGTTTAAGCTAAAGGAGATTGAGAGGACACACAATTGAAGTAGTTAGTCCAGTGGATCGAGACTGTGACTTTAAAGTGAGTTCAACAAGAACATGGAAACACAGTTGGAAATTTGTTAAGGGTAAATTTTGCATAAAATTTAGAAAGGTTTTCTTTACACAGAGAAACATAGACACTTGGAATAAGTGATCAAGTAGCGTGGTAGACAGTAGGACTTTGGTATTCTTCAAAACTCGACTTGATGTTTTTTTAGAAAAATTAAGTGGATAAGGCTGGTGAGTTTTGCTGGGTTAAATGGCCTGTTTTTGTCCAGATTGTTCTAATTTTCGAATGTTCTTATCCGCAATTGAATACCTGAGTACCCTAAACAAATAATTCTGGGTTAAGGGGACCTGTGCAAAATCACAAAAATTAAGACAGAAGAAAAAAACAAGGAGGTGGGGTTAAATTACAAAACTTTAAAAAACAGAAAGACTAGAAGACAGGAACAAAATCATGATGACAGTGACCAGTAGCTACATAACATAATTTAAAAAGCATTCACTGGAATACACATAGAAATCCAAATAGCTAGATACATTAGATGCTATTTATTTTATGGTGCTGTATAATGTTTACTTCACCCACACCAGCTGGTGTGCCCAACATTACAATTAGCGTAACGTTTAATTACACAGTTACTATAACAACTATACATTTTCCTAAGATTTTTGCTCCCCTCTAGAATTGTGATATCATACAGAAATCTCCACCTTATTTTGCCTTCTTTCCCCATTGGGTACATTCAAGTAGTTTGTCCCCTCCGGTGGTTAACATTGCCTGTCAGTTGCCCTGTTGTCTCTTTTTTTTGTTTTGTCTGTGACATAGAAGGAGGTGCGGAGGCTCTGAAATGTTCTCCAGATTCTTAGTTTGATGCTCACGATTTTTAGTGGGGGTGGATGAGCGTGGGTTTCAGCTCATTGTGTTACCATTGTTTTCCTGCTTATACTTTCTCTTTGGAGGTGGTTGAATTTTTTTTATTTCCATGACCTAAAAATCTCTGCTCTAGTATCTTTTACCGCAGTGTTTCTTAGTCTTAGTCAAAGTAACCAGCTCCTTATCCCTCTACAAGACGCCATGTGAGTTGTGCCATTTTTATGTAAAATATTTTCTCCTATTTTGCAGCTAAGATATTTTTTAAAAGTATTTTCTGATAATTGTTTTCTGCATTTGTTTGGTATTTAAAAAAAAATGATTGCCAGTCTTCAGTCAGTATCCTATAATGTAGTCGTTCTGGTGTATAAGTAGTGTGTAATGGCCCTGAAGCAATAACTGACTAGACTGAACACTCATTTTCAGCTTAGCTTTCTATCAAAGATTCCTAAATGTACAATTTCCATTTTATTTAACCTTTTTACCTTTGTTCTGCAGTCCTGATACATATGATGTATTACCAGCCTACATGAAGATGATGGTCAAAGTATTTTGTCTCTTTAGTCCACATTCAGAACCAGACTACTGTGAAGTATGCTATTATACAAAATAAACAGAACTGAGGGTTGTCAGCTGCATTTTGCCTGATGGGATGCAGGGAAAGGCTTTGGCCCCTGTGACCGTGTACTGGATTAAGCTGGATCAAAGATGGAATGCTGCCTCTGTTATTTCTTTAGTGGTGTGTTTTGTTAATGCTAAGTGATTTTTTGAGTGTTTGTGATTGTGTTCCCTAAAATCCATCCATCCATCATCAGATCTAGTGTCTCCATAGGTGTAGTAAGCCAAACGGGAAGCCATAGCAGGAATCAGGTCTTGACTGGACAGTGTTTCCTCAGAGTACCCACTCAAGCAGACATTGACATGCATATGGTGTAAATTTAGAATTTCTAATTAAGCTAATGTGCTCTTGAAATCAAGATTGATGAGCAGACAGAGGAACAGGTTGTAAGCTTCATTTGCCTGGGATTCATCTTTTTGGAGGATGGAGGAGGTAGTCAGGAAATAGAAAGGCACCTAGCAAATGAGGTCGGTCAACAATGACATCACTGAATACAATCTGAAAGAGCAGACATATATCTAGCAGTTCAAAAGTCAGGCAGGGTAAAGCACTCATCTGGCTGATTGCAACATATGGATGCGAAGGATGGACCCTTAAGCAGGCAGACACAAAGAACGTAGAAGCCTATGAAATGTTGTGCTGTCCACAGATGCGCCAAGTATCATCGAAAGAACCCCATACTAATAGATGCGTTCTCGATCGGCTAAATGACACTAATGAACTACTGTGTAAAGTGAGAAAGTTAAAACTTGGCTGCTTTGGACACATTACAAGGAAAACTAGCTGTATGGAGGAGGACATCATTTAAAGATGCACAGAACGCAAGCGCAGCAGAGGGTGAAAGAGAAGAAGATGGATCGAGGATATTTCTGACTGGACCTGAATGGGAATCAATGAAGAGGTCCGGACGACAGAACTCCTTGAGACATGAAGATAGGCCCCACTTGCTGCCAACCCTCCCATAGAAGGATGGCATCGAACATATATGCTTGTCTTTGGGATGTGGACAGCAAACTAAAGTACCTAAAGAAAAGTCTTTGTGGGTGTGGGGAGGACATACAAACTTCAGAAAGATAGTGAGTGGACAAAGAGCTGTGAGGCGGCAGTGCTGGTTGCTGTGACACACAATGTACTGTAATACAAGACAAAAAGATGATGAAGAAGAATTGGGGTCAGAAAACCCCTGATTATTGGTAGTTTTTTGTTCAATTGCATTAGGCACATGAGCCGCTTACCATATCTTATAAACAGCATAAGGAGAGAAGTGATTTTTCAGGAATGGTGTCAGTCGAATGATGTTAACGTGCGGTTTTCAGCTCTTTGTATCTTGTCTTTACCAGAAGTGGAGGGGAGAAGTAAGATGTCAGTCTTCATGTGGGACTTTCTCTGCTCAGGGAACAGGAACAAAAATCACTGTTCTGAAAGGTACAAGCCTTTGTCCAGTCCCCCATGTGTCCCATTAGATTGGTTACGCAAACCTAAGCATTGTTGAAAATTCTTAGTCAGCTCTAAGGCATTGCTATACTAAATCTATTATTTCTTTATGTTCCATCTAGAAATTGAAGATTTGCAGGCTTCAAAGTCTGGATGCATGTTTCTTCATGCCACCATCTTTTATGGTATCAATGTGATGTCATTATGGACAATGTTGCTGTCAACTGTATAGTAGCTGTTATGGTTTATTCCCACAAAATCCTTGCACAATACAATACCTGATGAAACAATAATGAATTCAAACAATTAAAACATAATTCAAAATTTGATTTTCTTGATTAGTTTTTTATTCAGTTTTTTATTCTAGAAATAAAAGAACTAATTCTAATAAATGAGGAAAATAAAGGGTTAATCAAATGAAGATAATTGAAAAAAATAAGAGTAATACATCAAATCACTAAAATAACAAAATTGGTATTCAGTACTGAAATAAAATGAGAAAAAATGTTATTTACCAAAGCCAAAAATACTCAATTTCAAAATTCATAATCTTAAATACTGAAACATAAATCATAAGTAGAAAAAGAGAAAAGACAAAATAGTAAGAAGACTGGAAAATTAATAAAAAAAAAAAAGTGGAAGCTCAAAGAGAGCCAAAAAGAGAAAACTTTGATTTTCCTGTGCCATGCGGTGGTCTTTTTATAGGGATCTCAGGTAACTGCAGATTAAATGAATACAACACCTGAGGGTCCAAATTGACATGGACAGCTGCGGGAGCAGAAGTAAACAGAAAACACAAAACAAAATAAATACAAACCATAAGCAAGGGAATGGGGGGGAAATGCCAAAAAACCTAAAAGAAAAGGCAAAGCCATATTCCTAACTGAAGCACCCATGAAAACAATGTGAGAAGTGGCAGTTTCTATCAAGAAAACCTTGACCAAAATGGCAGGCTAACAAAGTCATAAAAGTGATCGAATGTTGTAATGACAAAAATAACAACAGTAACAATTCCAAATATTAAATCAAAAAAGGTCATTTTCAAATGAGACAACTAAAGTAATAACAATCCGAATACAATCCGAATACAAAAAAAATCTCTAATGTGTTCCTGGTAGCATGTGAGCAAACCACATACAAGTCAAGATGCCTGCATGACTTCCTTAGCTGTTTCTGCTGAGTCTTTTGCACCAGATTGCAACTGGTGATCCTCGATAAGATAGTGAGAATTCAGTGCGTTAGAGTTGCCTCAGTGCTAATGAGAACACACTGAGCCGTACAAGCCCTAGTTCCCTTTCAGCGAGCTCATGTCACAGAGGTGTAGCTGCTATTTCATCATCAGAAGGCAAACTGATCAGCCTTTTACAGTTTTTGCTTTATTTTAATCATTGTTTGCTCTCCATGCCATTAGTACTGATGAACGTGGAGAATGATTGTGGTGTTTAAAGGGCCGAACAAAAGAGTAGTCTACAAATGGGCTGAGTGAAATACTATTGCAGAATTTAACAGGAAAACCCAATAATCAAAACCAAAATAGAGAACTAAAAATGCACTGATTGTCAACAGAGAATTGTCTGATATGCCTCTTAACCGAGATGTTGCGTATACGCCTTTATAATGCCACATTGTGAGTGCTCCTTTTATCTTTAGTCAGAACTTTTCTTTCTTTCTAGTAATTCCGGTGTGTATTTGAGAGGAATTTGTTGTCTGTCATATGTGACATGTAGGGGGAAAAACAGCACCCAAACCCCAGATGGCACAGAAACATCTTGGGTTCAAAATAAACATTTTTATTTTAAAGAAATACCTTTAAACAGGCTTCTTCATCAAACAATTCAAAAGTCCAAACACTTCATTCCAAGTTCCTTGTCTTATTTCCTCAATTCATCCAAGGTAAGCTTTGTCCATCCTCCACACCCGACTCTCATTGACTGGGTGATGTGGAGTAGCTTCCTTAATGCCAGACCCAGGAGAACATCTGGTGCTGTGACACTGCATCCAATAAACACTTCTGGGTTAGGTGGAACCTCTCTAAAAAGAGAAATTCTCCTTTCAGCTCCCCTTTTCAGCTCACAAGAAACCCATCAGAGACAGCCATTGGAACTACAAATTCCATGCAGCCCTGCAGGGTGAGAGATACACCAGGGGGATGCTGCCACCCAAAACACTGGTGAGCATGTGGCTCCAGGAGGCTCCATCCATTTTAGAGACTCATCTGCGTAAGGAACTACCCATCTAGGCTAATCTGGGACCTCTGCAATATAAGGAGTTTGTCATTTGGCATAATATTTATTCATTTATTTAAACTTCTGTAAAAAGCCAAATTTCTCCCCGGGAACAAATAAAAACTCCATCCATCCATCCATCCAGCTACAAGGACATGAGGAATTGGGCCCAATACCAGCACCATCAGGTGCAAGACAGTAGCCACCCTGGATAAGGCAGTTGGCCATCATTAAGCACAAAGGTTCACAGTTGTTCAATGCAGATCACATAATCATGTTTGAAATGTATACTAGGTGGAAGCTCACATAGACCTGTAGGGTACATAGAAACTCCTCATTCAGAAAGAACATACTGGAAATTAAACCTAGATACCTGGACTTGTGAAACAGCAGCACAGCATTTGTTTGCAGTAGGCTCAAACAAACACTGCACCCAAAGTGTTGAGCAGAGGGAATGGTAAGAGGCAGCAGGCTTGGAAGGTTTCCAAATGAATTAAAGCTGACAAATCTCTAAATGCTTCAAATGAAGTTTTTGGCATCACTCTGCCCAATTGGTTATACTTCACATCAGATAAGATGGCATATTCCAGTGTGATGCTATTACCCGACTTGTTCTCAGTTAAGAGACACTCTCTTGACATCAGTGTGTCTTAACAGATACTTTCTAAAAAGGGAGTTCTGTGCATTCTACTAGTTCTGCATGTATTGTTGCATCTGTAAATAGCACCAGAATGCTCCGCTTACTTAGCAGACAATAAAAATATGAAACTCTTCTTATATGTTTTTACTGAGCAAATTATTGAGAGGACTGTGAAACTAGCAGGTAGGGCCTCCTTTTGATTTTAAAACAGCCTCAATTCCTCATGGCATGGATTTCACAAGATGTTGGAAACATTCCTTTGAGATTCTGGTTCATTTTCACATGATTGCATCACATAATTTCTGCAGATTTGTCAGTTGCGCATTCATGCTGCGAATCTCCATTTGTATCACATCCCAAAGGTGTTCCACTGGATTTAGATCTACTGGCTGGGAAAGCCACCGAAGAATACTGTGCTCATTGTCATGTTTGTAAATCTACAGTATTTTGAGTGGACTTTCGCTTTGTGACATGGTGCATTATCATGCTAGAAGTAACGATTAGAAGATACAGTATATAAATTGTGACCTTGAAGGGATACATATGGTCAGCTTAAATACTGAAATAGGCTGTGGCATTCAATTGATGATTCATTGGAATTAATAGGCTAAAGGTATGCCAGGAAGATATACCCTACCCCATTACACCCACCCTCAGACAGGTCGGGTGCTTGTATTTATGCTTTTATAACCAAATTCTGACCCTACCATCTACAAAGTAAGTGCCTCAGCAGAAATGGAGATTCGTCAGACCAGGGTAAATTTTGCAGCCATCAATTGTTTAGATTTGGTATGCCTGTGCCCACATAAGCCTCAGCTTTTTGTTTGTTGACTGAGTAGAACCCGACCACATCAGGGTTCGTTGTGTTGTGCATTCTGAGATGCTTTTCTGCTCACCCGAGTTGTACAGTGTGGTTTTCTGAGTTGCTGTAGACCTTCTGTCACCTAGGAAAAGTCTAGCCATTATGGTTGATGACCCCTCTTATCAATAAGGCATTTCCATCGGAACTGGATCCCTGGATGTTTTTTGTTTTTCACACCACTCTGAGTAAACTCAAGAGACTGTTGTGTGTGTGTGAAAATCCCAGCAGATCAACAGTTACAGAAATACTTAAACCCAGCTCGTCTGGCACTAACAGCCATGCCACAGTTAAGATCATTGTGATCACATTTTCTCGCCATTCTGGTGTTAAGTGTGATCATTAACTGAAGCTCCTGACCTGTATCTGCATGATTGTATGCATGGTGCTGCTGCCACATGGTCGGATGATCAGATAATTGCCTGGATAAGGAGGTGGACATGTGTTCACAATAGTTTTTTCATTGAATGTATGTATGTATGGTATTATAGTGAGCTAGAGGGCTTGGTGAAGATGATTACAACAATGATACTGACCACTTATGGACTGCTGACCCATCCAGGGCTTGATGCCCCCTTGTAATTAAGCTGCAGCACAAGATGGCAAAAATGAGGAGCAATCCTCCAAATATCACCAGCCAGACCAGGAGTTCAAAAATAGGCCTCACTCCAAGCAGCTTGACCCCAGACTTAAACGTCAGACTTCAAAGCCAGCACCGGCTTTAAAAGTAAAAAAAAAAAACTTTAGATACACAAAAATGCCCTTCATTGGAGAGGATTACAGTAAACCTCTGACTTTGAAATGCCAAAACCAAAATGAAGTTTGAACTATTTAAAGTGTTTATGAAAATGATCATAAAGGAAGGAAAAGACAATCTGAAGCAAACAAGTCCAAATCCACAATTCAGTAAACAATATCCAAAAACAAGAGGAGAAAATCCAATGATCATAAGAGTAATCCAGACCAATACTCACCGTGAGGCACACCCCATTGCATTGATTGAACCTCTGAAGGACTCCTCATCTCAATTTCAACATAAAGGCAGAGGGCGGTACCTTGGAAGTGATATCATGATGGCCCTGCCTCTTGGGGAGTTCCTCCCACTGAACATAAGGAATGTAGCCTTGAGATACATATACATAATACATAATAATCAATATGCATGTAAAACAATATTAACAAAAATTGCATGAAAAATAATAATACAAAAATAACAGTTCTTCTTCTTTCGGGTGCTTCTGTTAGGGGTTGCCACATCGGATCATCTTCTTTCATATCGTCCTGTCTTCTGCATCTTGCTCTGTTACACCCATCACCTGCATGTCCTCTCTCACCACATCCATAAACCTTTTCTTAGGCCTTCCTCTTTTCCTCTTGCCTGGCAGCCCTTTCGTTAACGTCCTTTTCCCAGTATACCCAGCATCTCTCCTCTGCACATGTCCAAACAAATGAAATCTCACCTCTCTGACTTTGTCTCCAAACCATCCAACTTGAGCCAACCCTCTAATATACTCATTTCTAATCCTGTCCATCCCCGTCACGCCCAATGCAAATCTTAACATCTTCAACTCTACCACCTCCAGCTCTGTCTCCTGCTTTCTGGTCAGTGCCACTGTCTTTAACCCATATAACATGGCTGGTCTCACTACCGTCCTGTAGACCTTCCCTTTCACTCTTGCTGATAACCATCTGTTACAAATCACTCCTGACGCTCTTCCTCACAAAAGAAAAATAAGCTTGGCTGGCTGTAACATAGCACCGATCAAGTGTCGATAGATTGGAATGCCCACCCTCTGATCACTCAGATTTTCAAAATCAATGTCAACCGACTCTCCAATTGGGTGTCTCTGAACGTAGTAAATGTTCCACAGCAGCCACAGATCGTGTTGTCACATTCAGCTACTGAAGTCTACACTGTGCTTGAGGTCATATTTGCGACTTTGGGGAGGTTTTTCTTTGCCTGTGAATTGCTATCCCAACTGCTTTTAATTATTTCTTGATCCATGCTCAGTTGGAATGTGTAATGTTTCTTTTCTTATATTTTACAGTTTGCCTGAGGTTAAAATCAAAAATGATTTCCAATTATGGCATTTAGAAATATGTGATTTTATAGAAATGTTCCAAAGAAGTAAAAGGACTCTCTGTGCTCCCCACTCTTCATTTTATACCCAGATGGTCCAGTTCCAGGGTCCCGTTACTGCTGTTCTGGACAGTGTTGGGTATGCAAAGTGGGAACCAACCATTATTCACACACAACACTGATATGGGGCCAGTTTTCGAGACACCAGTTACAATGGTACCCAGAGCAAAACGTGGTGCACACAGACATAGGGAGCATACAGGCAGTGCTCAGGCCACAATCTGAACCCAGAACACTATGTGGATGATACAGTCACAAAACACATGGATAGTACAATGCAAGATAAAACTTTTAACATTTTAAATCTAACTTGCAGAAACAGATTGGTGCCTGCTTTCTGTTTTTTTTTTTATTTCCACCACAAAGCAGAAGACAGGATTTATTTCTTTTTTCCAGATAACATTTGCATTCATTTAGCTTAAACATTTATTGTATTATTTCCATATTTGTACAGCTAGACCTTTGCCAGCAAGACTTAATCATGGCCATACTAATGAAAACATGATTAACAGAAAGTAATATTCAAATTAAAAGACTATTATATGTAATAATAATGTAGTAATAATACACATTCGCATAAACAGATAACTGCAAGCATTAATAATAATATGAAAATAATAAATTTGATATCAAGGGATTAAATATGTATGTAAAGCATATGAAAACAACATGACAGTAATAGATAAAAAGTTTAAATTTTTAAACTGATCTTCTCTGCTTACTGGCAGTGAGTATGTGGCATCTTACTAGTGTGACCTATACCAGGTGTTGCAGCATCCTAAAACCATAGACACAACCACAGCAACACAAGTCCCGTGTTCAAATAAAAGAATTATTAAACACCAATACCTCAACAAGGCTTCTTTTATATTTGTTACACAGAAGCACCAACAACTCTTCTTCTTTCTCTCTGTCTCTCTTTTCTCCACCCCTCCTCCCAGGTGAACTTTGTCCATCCTCCACTCCCGAATTCAACTCGCTTGGCGGAGTGGCTTCCTTTATGACAAGACCCAGCAGCACTTCTGGGTTAGGCAAATCCTCTCTAAAAAGGAGATGGTTTGAACTGCAGCCTGCAGTACCTATAACATGCGTCAGGTAATGCCCACAATGTCAATGTAATGTTGAGGCTTTTGTGACTGACCTCATAGGTACTGCGGGTTGTAATCACACTCTTGCTAAAAAGAGGAATGCTCATTCCAGCTCTCACAGGAGACACTCAAAAACCCAGCAGGGCTGCCCATTGGGACAACAACTCCCATGCAGCCCTGCAAGAGTACACATGGAAGATCCACCAGAGGGATGCTGCCACCTAATACACTGTGGGAGCTCATGGCCCCAGGAGGCTGCTTCTCTCCATTCATTATACGAGCATTTCAGCTGGGTAAAGAACCATCCATCCTGGCAGGGGTGCCTGCGATGCATAATATAAGGGTTTTTTTATTTGTCATTTTATCTTGGACCTAGGAGTACTAGGACACCTACCCCAGTTCCTCCTGTCCGTGAAGTTTAAACCACTGCCAGGGTTCCAGGAAGGGAGCAAAAGAAACTGAACAAAAGACTTGACACTGAGAAAAAATAAAAAGCTACAATTGCTGTTATCAATACGGGTACTCAGTAACACAAGGTAACCGATGCTTAATATTTAATTTGTACATTGTAACGAGTGCTATGACAGAGGAGACAGACAGACACATACGCACACAGTCCACCGCAGCTACTTGGCTCCACACGTTTGAGAAGTGCTTCTCTCTGCTATGGTATCTTTCTGTCATTTTGACTATTGCATCACTATATGGCATAACAGTAGTAAATAAAGAGTTTAGAAAAGAGATGAAGTCTAGGGATATACTACTTATTTAAATGCTGCAGTTATTTGTACATGGCATGTATGTATTTCCAATTAGATAAAATTTACTTACTTTAGTTACTCATTTAGATGTGCAGTCAGAAAAGGGATACTGTGCAGCCTTGTCTCTGTTTTACTTTTGTGGTTTGTTTATTCAGGTGTTTTGAGTACTGAAATCTGCATCTCCTGTGCCTCTTCATTAGCCACTCTCTAAGCGTCAGTTCTTTTGATGGAGTGTGACACATTGCTTACTTCAAATGTCTATTTTTCTGTTCATATGTGCATGAATATAGCTACCTATTCTTACAACCGTAAATCAACACTATTGTGGTAATGGTGAACAACAGGGAGAAGACACAGCACCTGCGACAACATGTCGTTCAAGTTTATTACTTGTTCATTGATGTCTTCGAATGCCAATGTATAGACTTTGTAGAAAGGTTTTTCCTTTGCAACAGTTATTTATGGTTATTTTTAAAATGTTCAATGTGCTCTCTGCAATAGGGTTTTTTTTTTTTTTTGTTTTTTTAAGAAGTCTTTTCGACAGTAGATGGTTCATCATAATCAGAACCTTGCTGTCTGTCAGACCAGGTTAATGAGAGCGCTTCTGCTCCCTGCAGTTCAAAATCGCTGACCCTACTTTGAGCGCCGTCTTCATGAGGCATTGGATTGGTTCACTCAGTGATCTGTCTAAATGGCCCAACCCAGTTTCAAGGCAAATTCACTCACGGTTGTCTCTATGTGTATTATACGTCTAGCTTCAGCAAGATTACCTCACCGCTAAACCTCTGTTTTGACAGTAAATATAACTTGAATGTTCTTGGTAATATACCAGGAAAATCTACATAGTAGACGTATCTGGGGAATTTAATCTTATTGTATGATACTGAATATTTACTCTCCAGTAGCCTGAATGTTGTCTCTATTTAGTTTATCTCAAATTGCTCATGTGCTATCTTTAGGCCTGGATCTCTGTGTTATTAATGTCCACTTAGGAATGTTTGATTCACATTTGCCATATAGTATCCAAGCTAATGTATCTGCAATGTTCACATTGTGCCAGAAGTGCAATAACATTGCAGTCTTGGAAGTTTAGGAGGTTTGAACGTCGTTTGCCAAGGCTTTCGTTTTTTACTTATTCTGTACGTGGTATTTTTGATCTATCAGATCACAAGTGAATGTATAACGTTTTTTCTTTTTGCTATGGTCAACTGCAATCTGATCTGATTGTGGGTGGGAAAAAGAGGCCCGAAGTCTGAATCATGTGCTAAGATCAATCTAATCGACTGGTACTTGTGCAGGTTGTTTTATGCAAACTTACATGTATGTGTGGATTTATTTTTATACTGAGACTGCCTAATGACTAACAGAAATGTTACTCATAATTCAAAGTGTTTCCTGCAGTTAGATCATTCCTATATTGGATCAAATCCAAACCTAACCTGAACCATTCGAGAGTACACTTGGTACTGCACCAAGACCACCGTTTACAAATTACCTTGGTACGGTTGTTTTGGTCCACACCAGAATGTGACTGTTGTATTCCCATGTACTTAAATGAATTGAAAACAGGGCTTCAAACAAACTAGAAGTGAGATTGTCTCAAGTCAGCTGCATCTTTCTGATTCCAAATATATTATTATGTCTTGACAGTTGCTTTAGGCAAAATGATCAGCTAAATAAGTAAGTAAGTGGGCAATATTCATGAGAATCCATTTCCTCAACTTCATTGTAATGGAATGTTTTTAATACAGTTGTTTGTCAGAGCCTGTATTGTGCAAGTTCTGGACCAGGAGTCTCCGACACGTTGCTCGTGAGCTACCGGTAGCTCGCAAACCCCTTTTCAAGTAGCTCGCCAAAGGGTTAATGAATCCTACATAAATTTGAAAACCTGATTAGTCAAATTAGGGGTGGGTGATCTTTCCACAAAATTATATCACGATCCACAATCTGAACTGCAATCTATCTAGCATATACTTAAGATAATATCCTGACTCAGATTCATCAAGAGCTAAGTAACAATTTATTTTAAGTATCAAATTGTTGAATTGTTGTTTTTGAATTCAATTGTTCTCTCATTCTCTAGCTAAGTAGAGTTAAGGTACACGCCCTGAAGCTGGTGAGGAAGGCCCCAACCGAACTATGATACATAGCAAAATGAGAGAAGTCTCAAAATCAAACGGAATGTTCAAGCAAATTCTAGAAAAAAACCCGATCTAAATCCGTTAAGTAGTTGTCTCGTGAAAAGCGGACAAACATACAGACAGACAGACATTGGATTTTCTATATTATATATTAGTAAACCTTCAAAATAATGTGCAGTTAATGTCTCAACAGCATTCTCAGCATTTCTGGAGCTTAGTGGAGCCAGATAACTATAAGAATCTTCACCAAGCAGCTCTGAAAATGTCTGCTTTGTTTGGGTCTCCATACCTCTGTGAGTCTGACGTGAATGTCATGAAATCAAAGTTCAGAACAAGACTGACAGACGAACATTTAAATGACTCCAGAAGAGTGAACCTCAGTGGCTCCACTCCACCATACACCTGCCTCTCTTGTTGACTCCATGCAGTGCCAGTCATCTCACTAACTAAAAAACACGTCACACATGCAGCTGGACATGTGAATAAAGTGACACAGTGACATGGAACAAAATGTCAAATGAGTAAGTAACATCTGTGTATTTGGAATTACATTGTTTTGTTTTGACAGCATTCTTGTTTTAATTCAATATTGTGAGATACACTAGAAAGTACATACAGACATACAAAATGCAATTGTAGGTGAACTAAATATTTTTTCTGATGTTTTAATACAAAATTTGAGTTGTGGACACCAACATATAAATGTTCCGGCAAAGCTTATTCAGTTTGTTTGGGTTGAAATAAGCGATGAGAATAAACGTTAGAAAACATGAGTAGCTCTCGGCCATTTTCATTTTGTAAAAGTAGCTCTCAGGGGAAAAAAGGTTGGAGACCCCTGTTCTGGACCTTTTAACACATAAGGTGAACAAAGACTTGGAGTGGACTGTGATTATACACGGATCATGAATGAAATGATCAAGGAAACAAAGTACTCAAAGAAGCCACCTTAGAGGCTGGCAAGATAAGAATCACATGATGTTTGTGGCCTTTGGCCAAATTTACTTATTCAAAGTACAGTTTGCAAACTCCGACCTGTTTATCTGGAAAGCTGTGAGCAGGAGGTGCCATTTGGAAAATGATAGGTGACTCCAAGTCTGAAAATGAAAGTAAAAATGCTTGTGTGACAAACAAAAAACTCCTCACTGTAATCTCTTATGTAATGCAGCCCATGACTGTTTGGTATGGGACCCTATCCATCCATCTATCTGGTCACTCATTTTCAAGCCTGCTTACTTCAGTTCAAGGCTGTGGAAGATGACCTTATAATTTATGTATTTTTTTGAAACTGCCTGTTCAAATACCAGGTCATGGGAGCTTTACTTTGAACAATTGGAGACAAAGCATGATGGGGTGCTAGCTCGTCACTAGGCACACTCAAATATGTTCACTCCCACACTCACTCACTCCAGGATAATTTACCTATCCTGCTTTTCTGTGAAATATGAGAAAATACCCATGGGGAATAGCCATGCACACCAAGAGAGAACATTCTAATTTGAAACAGATCCACCATGATTTCAACCTAGGCTTCTGGAGCTATGGGTTAGCCAATCCAAACCTAGTATATTGTCTTGGGTAAAGGTGTATGCCAAATGAGCAGTAAAAAAAAATAAACTGTGAAGAAATACTAAGATGCTGCTTATCCTGGAATTGAATCAGAATTCCAAACAATGATCTGTGAGTGTTCAGTGAGTACAGTTAAGATGGCACCAGTGTTTAAGGAACCAAGGCATTGATGCCAAATCTATCCTTCCAGAATAGTCAGAAGAATTCTGCCTGACAGAGCTGGAGCTGTACAAAAGGGTTAGCAGGTAGGACAAGTTCTGCTGCAGTCTTGGCCCTTTTCGTCTTTTTTGCATTCTATTGTGGTACATAAAACACGAGACATCAGATAGACAAGCCTCTATTCTATTTGTGAGGTCCAAAACACCCATGTTCCTTACTTCTACAGTAGTCGCTGCATTAGATAGATTGAACTTTCAGGAGAGCATTCTTTGGTTGTCAGCTGTCATGCACACAGAGGCCACCTCTATAACTAAAGACAAAATCCAACCTATTCAGTTTTGTTCGAGTGAGTCATGACTTAGTGTGGCATACCCTGCGACTCACTTAAACTATGTCACGCAACTGGAGGTCACAAGAGCACACTGACAACTGCCTGTGACTGCATGCAACTTGCTAAAATTGCATAAATTAAGGCTAGTGTGTAAAGTTGTCTATTGTGATGTGGTGAATGCATCACCACAAAGCACAATCTGATAAAGCGAATTGCTTGATGCAGCTCTGCAAACTCTTCAGCGGGGTTCTTACCTGTAAAACCCTTCCATTTCACATACCACAAAGCATGAAAGAACACATTTCTAGTTAACACAGGTAAAAAATGTCAATTTTATAGTGCCTGTTGGAGCTTGACCTGACAGCAGTAAGCACAATATTGAAATTAACCGAGATTCCACTCTGCTGTATAGCATACACAGGTCCATCTCTCAGCTGGATGTATTCACATGGGGCGTAAGTTAGAGTAGGCAAGCTAACAAAAAGGTCTCTGGAATGTAGAAGGAGCCTGAAGACCATGAATGGAACCTGCAGATCATGACGTCTCCACACAGTACGTGACCCTGTTGAGAATGGATTGGGGCCCAATTGCTGTTGTATTGACCTACACTGTAGGAGGTATGATGACATCCATTTTCTAACCTGCACTGCAGGCTTTTCGGAACTGATGCCTGCCTTGGCAACACTGGGTGCAATTTGGGAAAGCTGCTTCATTTCCACATTGTGAAGTATGCAATGCAAAATACTCATATACTGTAGATTGATTATTAGTGGAAAATTCAGACTAAATTATATCTATATAATTATATATAAGGGTTGTGGTTTGCTGAGACATTATATATAAGGGTTGTGGTTTGCTGAGACATCAAGTACAAGGAAGGAACCAAACCTGGCTGGGCATCATGCTACTGCAGGGCACACACACACATTGTGGCCAATTTAGATTCACCAGTTAATGTATATTGCATTTTTGGATCAAAAACCATGCATACATGTAGAAAAAGCACACTCCACAGAGACAGAAACACTCCTGGAGTGTGAGCCTGGTTTTCTACAACTGTGAGGCAGAAGTGGAAATCAGTGTGCCCCCACACTGCCCGCTCTATAAATTCAAGCATCAATTTTTAAACTTGTTGATTGATTTCAAAGTTTTTTGTTCTGGATTTTTTTTTAGCGGCATCAGATGCAAGGCAGGAACCAACCGCACACTGAGCAACAGTGCAGGACACACACACACTCAAACTGGGAACATTTGAGATTCTCCAGTTAAGCTAGATTTCATTTCTGGAATCAAAATGCACACGGGCATGGGAAAATGTGCACCCTCCAAACAAAAGTGTCCTGGCTGTGCTCTGAACCTGCCCTTCTGATTCAGTAAGGCAGTGGTGCTAATCACTGTACCATCAAGCTATTCGCATCCATCCATCCATTTGTTTTCAAATTTGCTATTTAATTTCAAGTTTTAGGTGCTAGAGCCTATTTTAATAGTGTCAAATGCTAAACAGGAAACATTCCTGGACTGGAAATCTGTCTACCACAGGGCACACACACTCAAACTGGGAATGATTTTGATCCAGCAGTTTGCCTAGATTGCACATCTGGAAGAAAGTCAGCTTGGCAGAGCATTGCAGGGCACGCTAATGCAAACACCTATGCTCACTCCAAGACAGAACTTTATTTGTTCCCATGGGGAAATTTGGCTTTTTACAGAAGCTTTTTAAATAAATCCATCATTAAAAATAAATAAATAAATATACACACACACACCCCTTGGTCTGAACACACACTGGAATTACTATAAAGCAAGAAAAATTGAAAAGGCCTATCTAGGGTCACCAAGCATGTATCTTTGGGATGTACAAGAATATCTTGAATACTTGAGAGAGTGTGCAAATTCCACTTTTTAAAAATTCTCTTCTTTAGTTTAACTATGTTAGCTTTACTTTAGTATGGTTCATGCTTTATTCATAACTCACAGTCTTCCCTTTTTAACCATTTACAAGTAAATTGGGCTTTCAGGGTGTTGTCAGAGAGCTGCACGCGATCTCCATGTCCCTGAAGACCCCTTTCTCTCTCTTCAGGGCTTAGACCACATCTGTTTTTCCCGTTCAATGCATGGCAATTCCAGACCTTTAAAACAAAAAGCCCATTAGTGCTCATCAGAATCAAATCAGAATTGACAGCAGCGCTCACAATCACATCTGTGATGTCGGTGACAGAAGGAATAAGTGGGGTGTAAAGGGTTAGCACTTGTTTTGTACTTTGGACCTCGTGTTTGGCCCTGGTGGGGCAGTGTTTGGCTTATCTTGGTGACCAAAACGTGATAAATCTCTGCAGCCCTGTTGACTGAGCAGCCCACTTAGACGCCTGTGGTGGAGTAAGCCCTGTCACAATGCCTCCAGCACAGCTGTTTCACATTTAGACACCATTTTTTAACCTCCGAGTGTGAATGTGCTAATCTGGGTCTACTTTGGGAGGCAGTTCTGGTTTGAGTCCCAGGCTTTGTTAAAGGATAGGCATCTGTTGTTCACAGGAGCAGCCACCTTGTACAGGTTTTATAGTTTAGTTACTGTGAGAGTAACATAAGGAAGAAAAACTTATTAGAATACATAAAATTTGACATACGAGAGGAGACCATTTAGTCCATCAAGCTTGTTTGTTTAACTTACAGCTCATCCTGATACTTCTTAAATATTCTTTATACCTTGATTGCAAAAACTTGCATTACATCTCTCCATCTGTTCAATTTCCATTCTGCCTATGCACATTTTGTTTGCAGAGAACCTGAAAATCTCCTGAGCTGACAGTGATAAGCACAAGATTGAATTGAACTGACACTCCACTCTGTTGCATAGAAAACAAAGGTCCATCTTTCAAGGGGGCAAACTGGAGTAGGCAAGCTGACAAGAAGGTCTATGGAATGTAGAAGGAGAATGGAGACCCTGAAGGGAATGAACGCAAATGTGAAGAGAGCTTGTAGTCTCCACACAGAAGGTGACTCAGTTGAAAATGGAATGGGGTTCAAATGCTATTGCAAGGACTTAAGTTAGAGAGTTAGTTAGTTAGTTAGAGTTAGACTGAGCAGGAGGAAAAAGAGTGGAGTCAAAAAAAGAAAGTGTGTTATGATTGGTATTTTTCATAAGGATGCAAGGAGTAGTGTTGGCGAAGGTAGATGAGTTTAAATACAGTAGAGTCTCGCTTATCCGACATAAACGGGCCAGCCGAACATCGGATAAGCGAAAATGTTGGATAATGGCAGGTGTTAAGAAAAAACCCATTAAACGTCAAACTATGTTATAATTTTACACATTACGAACCTAATAATCATGTTTTACAACATAACAATAAGTAAATTAATATGAATAAATTAACTGAAAAATGAACTTACAGTTACAGAATTGTCTGATGTTAAATACAGTATGTACTGTACTTAAAAAGTTCAGTCCTGTGATGATTTAAAGACATTTTTGATCGTAGTCTGCTTTCCTGACGAGTGCCGTTTCTTCACTGTAAAGTCTTGCCATCTTTGCAGCATTATTATGTCGATTCCTGTAGCTTCTTCTTGTTGCTCAATGTATTTAATTAAAGTTTTAGCCTTAACTCCGTCACTAATATAGTCAACATCCGTTCGAGCGTATACTTACCACAGCATTGTGACTGCGTGTGTGTGTTTGTGCTGTGACGTGCGAGTCCCCGTCTTGCACCTGAAAACTCGAAGTTGAGTCTCAGTACTTTTAGCAACACCAACCTTATTAAGCTTGAAACAGCAACAGCGAGGTTATTTAATGTAGCGGGATCTTTCATTCTCCTATACACAGACACAGCAGTCAGGCAGGGTCGGGGGGAAAGTAATACTGAGCCCAGCGCATTTATAATGTCCCTTGTTCCTTGTATCACCCATCAACGGCAGGCGCTTATATCATGTTCGCGATCTTTTCGGATTGGCTTTTACATCGAACTGCTACAGAGCTGGCTACCTGCGATTGCTTTGGGACGCTCTTCCGCGTGTCGTCCCGTTGGGTGGAATCCCACAAGAGTTTAGAAAGTCACTCACACCAGCCATGATTCTTTTCAAAGGTAAAGTGCAGGTTAGTTTGCTTTATGTATTTTTACTTTATATATTGTATTAATCATTTTTATATGAATAGTTTTGGGTTGTGGAACGAATCATCTGAGTTTCCATTATTTCTTATGGGGAAATTCGCATTGATATACTGTATGAGTGCTTTGGACTGCAAGCACATTTCCAGAACGAATTATGGTCACAAACCAAGGTTCCACTGTAATTAGCTGCGGCAGAGTCGGGAGCAACAAAAAATAGACTAAGCTCACGCTCGCAACTTGCAGTTCTTGTTGCAGATTGATGCATATTTTTTTTTTTTTTTTGCGGTGGGACGTCGGATAATACGGAATGTTGGATAAGCGAAGGTAGGATAAGCGAGACTCTACTGTACTTGGGATCAACAGTACAGAGTAATGGGGATTGTGGAAGAGAAGTGAAAAAGAGAGTGCAGGTAGGGTGGAATGGGTGGAGAAGAGTGTCAGGAGTGATTTGTGACAGATGGGTATCAGCAAGAGTGAAAGAGAAGGTCTACAGGACAGTAGTGAGACCAGCTATGTTATATGGGTTGGACAAGGTGGCACTGATCAGAAAGCAGGAGACAGAGCTGGAGGTGGCAGAGTTAAAGATGCTAAGATTTGCATTGGGTGTGACGAGGATGGATAGGATTAGAAATGAGAACATTAGAGGGTCAGCTCAAGTTGGACGGTTGGGAGACAAAGTCAGAGAGGCGAGATTGTGTTGGTTTGGACATGTGCAGAGGAGAGATGCTGAGTATATTGGGAGAAGGATGTTAAGGATAGAACTGCCAGGCAAGAGGAAAAGAGGAAGGCCTAAGAGAAGGTTTATGGATGTGGTGAACGAAGACATGCAGGTAATGGAAGTAACAGAACAACATGGAGAGAACAGAAAGATATGGAAGAAGATAATCCGCTGTGGCAACCCATAACGGGAGCAGCCCGAAAGAAGAAGAAGAAGAAGATTCTGCTTGTATCCTGAATGAATTATGGCAAATTATGTGTCTCCTCTAGGGTTTTTTAAAGTCAAAGATTCTGATTCTAAGGTCAGAGTTCAGGTTGAGGAACTTAAAATTTATTAGCTTTTTCCTGTGATGCTATTTTGTTATAACAGAATCGAATTCTTCATGAACAAAATTAATATTAAAGGGTAAATAAAATGTGTATACAAATAATAAAACTGCCAGCAAATAATAATAAAAGAAATCACAATCATAGCACAAAATAATGTTTTACTTACAGTAGTTGCTGTCATAAAGAGCATAGCATTTTTTTTTGCACTTCCCACCAATGCCACAAATCAGTCCTTTTCTCTTGTGATTTGTTGTAGTTCATGCTCATGGTGATTTCTGATGTACTCTTTGGTTTTTGTGTCTTTGGTTTGCTAGTTATTTCTTTTGTTTTATTCTAATACTGCTCACCGCAGCCTGTTTCCAGACGGTGATTTTGTGCTCCCTTCTGTGCCATTCAT